>NC_133925.1:426378-446703 GCF_964199755.1 Larus michahellis
CACCCCACATCCTCCCCCCAACATCCCCCCCATATCTCCCCCCATCACCCCACATCCCCCCCAACATCCCCCCACATCTCCCCCCATCACCCCACATCCTCCCCCCAACATCCCCCCACATCTCCCCCCATCACCCCACATCCCCCCCCCAACATCCCCCCCACATCTCCCCCCATCACCCCACATCCCCCCCCAACATCCCCCCAATATCTCCCCCCATCACCCCACATCCTCCCCCCAACATCCCCCCCATATCTCCCCCCATCACCCCACATCCCCCCCCAACATCCCACATCTCCCCCCATCACCCCACATCCCCCCCCCAACATCCCCCCACATCTCCCCCCATCACCCCACATCCCCCCCCAACATCCCCCCACATCTCCCCCCATCACCCCACATCCCCCCCCCCCATATCTCCCCATATTCCCCTCCCCATCACCCCACATCCCCCTTGGCGGCGGTGGGGGGGGGCGATGTCCCCTCCACCCACCCCCACCCCCCCCCCCCCCCAACCCCGGGACCCCCACCCCATAACCCCCCCCCCCCCCCTTTCCTTCCCCCCCCACCCCAGGGTGCTGGTGGGGGCCCCCCTGGAGCCGTGGGGCGCCGGCCATAGGGGTCGCGTCTATCGCTGCCGACCGGCCACTGGGACCTGCCAGAACGTCCCCGTCACCGGTAGGACCATGGCGGGGGCGGGGGGGGGTCGTTTCCCTCCCCCCCCCCCCCCGACCCTGCCCCATAGACACCCATCTGCCCCACATCACCCCCCCCTCCCCGCTCCTTCCTCTTTGAAGCCCCTCCGGAGGTGACGGTGGCGTCTCTGGGGCTGGCGCTGGTGACCCACGGATCCCAAGTCCTGGTGGGGCCCGTGGGGCCGTGGGCGGGGGGGGGGGTGGTGGGCGGTCAATGGGGTGTGGGGCTGGGGGGGGGGAGGGAGGCGATGGGGTCTCTTGGGGGTCTACTGGGGTCTATGAAGGTTCTACTGGGATCTACTGGGGTCTTTGGGGATCTACTGGGATCTTTGGGGGTCTACGAGGGTTCTACTGGGATCTACTGGGACCTTTGGGGGTCTACTGGGATCTATGAAGGTTCTACTGGGATCTACTGGGACCTTTGGGGGTCTACTGGGGTCTACGAAGGTTCTACTGGGGTCTACGAAGGTTCTACTGGAGTCTACTGGGGTCTTTGGGGGTCTACTGGGGTCTACGAGGGTTCTACTGGGATCTACTGGGACCTTTGGGGGTCTACTGGGATCTATGGAGGTTCTACTGGGACCTACTGGGACCTTTGGGGGTCTACTGGGATCTATGAAGGTTCTACTGGGGTCTACTGGGATCTTTGGGGATCTACTGGGATCTTCGGGGGTCTACTGGGATCTATGAAGGTTCTACTGGGATCTACTGGGATCTTTGGGGGTCTACTGGGGTCTACGAAGGTTCTACTGGGGTCTACGAAGGTTCTACTGGAGTCTACTGGGACCTTTGGGGGTCTACTGGGGTCTACGAAGGTTCTACTGGGGTCTACGAAGGTTCTACTGGGATCTACTGGGATCTTTGGGGGTCTACTGGGGTCTACTGGGGTCTATGAAGGTTCTACTGGGGTCTATTGGGGTCTTCTGCTGGGACCTTTGGGGGTCTACTGGGGTCTACGAAGGTTCTACTGAGTCTACTGGGGTCTTTGGGGGTCTACTGGGGTCTACGAGGGTTCTACTGGGATCTACTGGGATCTTTGGGGGTCTACTGGGGTCTACTGGGGTCTATGAAGGTTCTACTGGGGTCTATTGGGGTCTTCTACTGGGACCTTTGGGGGTCTACTGGGGTCTATGAAGGTTCTACTGGGGTCTACTGGGGTCTTTGGGGGGTCTACTGGGGTCTACGACGGTTCTACTGGGATCTACTGGGACCTTTGGGGGTCTACTGGGATCTATGGAGGTTCTACTGGGATCTACTGGGATCTTTGGGGGTCTACTGGGGTCTACTGGGGTCTATGAAGGTTCTACTGGGGTCTACTGGGGTCTTCTACTGGGACCTTTGGGGGTCTACTGGGGTCTACGAAGGTTCTACTGGGGTCTACGAAGGTTCTACTGGAGTCTACTGGGACCTTTGGGGGTCTACTGGGGTCTATGAAGGTTCTACTGGAGTCTACTGGGGTCTTTGGGGGTCTACTGGGGTCTACGAGGGTTCTACTGGGATCTACTGGGACCTTTGGGGGTCTACTGGGATCTATGAAGGTTCTACTGGGATCTACTGGGATCTTTGGGGGTCTACTGGGGTCTATGAAGGTTCTACTGGGGTCTACTGGGGTCTTCTACTGGGACCTTTGGGGGTCTACTGGGGTCTACGAAGGTTCTACTGGGGTCTACTGGGATCTTTGGGGGTCTACTGGAGGCTATGAAGGTTCTACTGGGATCTTTGGGGGTTTACTGGGGGCTGCTGGGGTCTAAGAAGGTTCTACTGGGATCTTTGGGGGGTCTACTGGGGTCTATGAAGGTTCTACTGGGGTCTGCTGGGGTCTACAAGGGTTCTACTGGAGTCCACTGGGATATTTGGGGGTCTACTGGGGTCCATGGGGGCTACGAGGGTTCTACTGGGGTCTACTCGGGTCTTTGGGGGTCTACTGGAGTCTACTGGGGTCTACTGGGGTCTTTGGGGGTCTACTGGGATCTACTGGGGTCTATGAAGGTTCTACTGGGGTCTACTGGGGTCTTTGGGGGTCTACTGGAGTATAATGGGGTCTACCGGGGTCTACTGGGGTCTTTGGGGGTCTACTGGTCTCCATGGCATCCCCCCATCTCGCCCCCCCGCCCCCACCAAGGCGTGCGACCCCACGGCCCGGCGGACCTGTGGGGCCAACGTGGAGCTGCGGGGGCTGTGCTTCCTCCTGCCGGGGGGGGGCACCCTGCCCCCCAGCCTGCCAGGTAACCCGGGGGGATGTGTGGGGCCAACGGCGGGGCTCCGTTGGGGGGGGGTGATGTGGGGCGGAGAAGACCCCCGCCCCCCAACCTCGGCGAGGTTCGGTGGGTCCCACGGGTTGGTGAAGACCCAACGTTGGCCTCGATGGCCCTCAAGGCGAGGGGGGGGGTCAAGCTGGGAGGGGGGGGGGGGAGGTGCGAGTGTGTGTCTTTCCCTCCGCCCCACACCTTCCCCCCCGCCCCATAGATTGCCCCACGCGGGCTTCCGACATCGTCTTCCTGGTGGACGGCTCCGGCAGCATCAACTCCCACGACTTCGAGCAGATGAAGACCTTCGTCACCCAAATCATGGGGCGCTTCCGGGGCACCGACACCCGCGTAAGGCGACGCCCCCCCCCCCCCCCCCCCCCCGGGGGGTCCTGGGGGGCACCCAATGGGGTCTACTGGGATCTACTGGGGTCTACGAAGGTTCTACTGGGGTCATTGAGGGTTTCCTGGGGTCTACTGGAGTCTTTGGGGGTCTACTGGGGTCTACAAGGGGTCTACTGGTCTACTGGGGTCTACTGGGATCTTTGGGGGTCTACTGGGGTCTACGAGGGGTCTACTGGAGTCTACTGGGGTCTACTGGGGTCTACGAGGGTTCTACTGGGATCTTTGGGGGTCTTTGGGGTTCTACTGGAGTCTACTGGGGTCTACTGGGGTGTACTGGTTTAGACGAGGGTTCTACTGGAGTCTACTGGGGTCTACTGGGGTCTTTGGGGATCTACTGGGGTCTACTGGTTTCTACGAGGGCTCTACTGGAGTCTACTGGGGTCTACTGGGGTCTTTGGGGGTCTACTGGGTTCTACGAGGGTTCTACTGGAGTCTACTGGGATCTTTGGGGGTCTACTGGGGTCTACGAGGGTTCTACTGGGATCTTTGGGGGTCTTCTGGTTTCTACAAGGGTTCTACTGGAGTCTACTGGGATCTACTGGGATCTTTGGGGGTCTACTGGTTTCTACGAGGGTTCTACTGGAGTCTACTGGGGTCTACTGGGGTCTTTGGGGGTCTACTGGTTTCTACGAAGGTTCTACTGGAGTCTACTGGAGTCTACTGGGGTCTTTGGGGGTCTACTGGGGTCTACTGGTTTCTACGAGGGTTCTACTGGAGTCTACTGGGGTCTACTGGGGTCTTTGGGGGTCTACTGGGGTCTACTGGTTTCTACGAGGGTTCTACTGGAGTCTACTGGGATCTACTGGGGTCTTTGGGGGTCTACTCGTGTCTACTGGGGTCTACGAGGGTTCTACTGGAGTCTACTGGGGTCTACTGGGATCTTTGGGCGTCTACTGGGGTCTACAAGGGGTCTACTGGAGTCTACTGGGGTCTTTGGGGGTCTACTGGGGTCTACTGGGCTCTACTGGGATCTTTGGGGGTCTACTGGGGTCTACTGGGGTCTACGAGGGGGTCTACTGGGGTCTACTGGGATCTTTGGGGGTCTACTGGGGTCCACTGGGGTCTACTGGGATCTTTGGGGGTCTACTGGGGTCTACGAGGGTTCTACTGGAGTCTACTGGGCTCTACTGGGATCTTTGGGGGTCTACTGAAGTCTACTGGGGTCTACTGGGATCTTTGGGGGTCTTTGGGGGTCTACTGGTTTCTACAAGGGTTCTACTGGAGTCTACTGGGGTCTACTGGGGTCTTTGGGCGTCTACTGGGGTCTACTGGAGTCTACTGGGATCTTTGGGGGTCTACTGGGGTCTACGAGGGTTCTACTGGAGTCTACTGGGGTCTTTGGGGGTCTACTGGGGTCTACGAGGGTTCTACTGGGCTCTACTGGGATCTTTGGGGGTCTACTGGGGTCCACTGGGGTCTACTGGGATCTTTGGGGGTCTACTGGGGTCTACGAGGGTTCTACTGGAGTCTACTGGGCTCTACTGGGATCTTTGGGGGTCTACTGAAGTCTACTGGGGTCTACTGGGATCTTTGGGGGTCTACTGGGGTCTACTGGGCTCTACTGGGATCTTTGGGGGTCTACTGGGGTCTACTGGGGTCTACGAGGGGGTCTACTGGGATCTTTGGGTGTCTACTGGGATCTACTGGGGTCTACTGGGATCTTTGGGGGTCTACTGGGATCTACTGGGGTCTACTGGGATCTTTGGGGGTCTACTGGGGTCTACGAGGGTTCTACTGGAGTCTACTGGGCTCTACTGGGATCTTTGGGGGTCTACTGGGGTCTACTGGGCTCTACTGGGATCTTTGGGGGTCTACTGGGGTCTACGAGGGGGTCTACTGGGGTCTACTGGGATCTTTGGGGGTCTACTGGGATCTACTGGGCTCTACTGGGATCTTTGGGGGTCTACTGAAGTCTACTGGGGTCTACTGGGATCTTTGGGGGTCTACTGGGATCTACTGGGCTCTACTGGGATCTTTGGGGGTCTACTGGGGTCCACTGGGGTCCATGAAGGTTCTACTGGGGTCATCGAGGGTTTACTGGGGTCTGGCGGGATCTTTGGGGGTCGACTGGGGTCTACCGGGACCTACTGGGATCCCCCCCCCCTCACGCCCCGCCCTCTTCCTCTCCTCCCATTGGCCAGTTCGCCCTCATGCAGTTCTCCGATAGGACCGTCCTCCACTTCGACTTCGCTGCCTTCGCCCGCTGGACCCACAGCCGGGGGGCGCAGGAGGTGACCCACATCCGCCAGAGCGGGGGCACCACCCACACGGCCACCGCCATCCGCGACGCCATGTAGGTCCTGCCCCACACATCTCCCCACCTCAACTCCCCGAAATCCTCTCCCGCCCCACGGCGCCGAGGGGCTCATGGCCGTCCGCTGGCCGTGGGGCAGGAGGCGAGTGTTCGCCGGCCCGGGGGGAGCCCGGGGAGGTGCCACCAAGATCCTCATCGTGGTGACGGACGGGCAGAAGTACGGGGACAGGCTGGAGTACGGAGACGTCGTCCCCGAGGCGGAAAGGGCCGGGATCGTGCGATACGCCATCGGGGTGAGCCCCACAGCTCCGGCCCCACAACTGCCGGCCTCCCACGACCCACCTCCTCCAACCTTCATCAACGTTCTCCAACCTCCTCCAACGTTCTCCAACGTTCTCCATCCATCTCCATCCATCTCCCCCCATCTCCCCCCATCTCCCCCACCTCCATCCACCTCCATCCATCTCCATCCACCTCCATCCACCTCCATCCACCTCCATCCATCTCCATCCACCTCCATCCACCTCCATCCACCTCCATCCACCTCCATCCACCTCCCCCCATCTCCATCCACCTCCATCCACCTCCATCCACCTCCATCCACCTCCATCCACCTCCATCCATCTCCATCCACCTCCATCCACCTCCCCCCACCTCCATCCACCTCCATCCACCTCCATCCACCTCCCCCCATCTCCATCCATCTCCATCCATCTCCATCCACCTCCATCCACCTCCATCCACCTCCATCCACCTCCATCCATCTCCATCCACCTCCATCCATCTCCATCCACCTCCATCCATCTCCATCCACCTCCATCCATCTCCATCCATCTCCATCCACCTCCATCCACCTCCATCCATCTCCATCCATCTCCATCCATCTCCATCCACCTCCATCCATCTCCATCCATCTCCATCCATCTCCATCCATCTCCATCCACCTCCATCCACCTCCATCCATCTCCATCCACCTCCATCCATCTCCATCCACCTCCATCCATCTCCATCCATCTCCATCCATCTCCATCCATCTCCATCCACCTCCATCCACCTCCATCCACCTCCATCCACCTCCATCCATCTCCATCCACCTCCATCCACCTCCATCCACCTCCATCCATCTCCATCCACCTCCATCCACCTCCATCCACCTCCATCCACCTCCATCCACCTCCATCCACCTCCATCCACCTCCATCCACCTCCATCCACCTCCATCCATCTCCATCCACCTCCATCCACCTCCATCCATCTCCATCCACCTCCATCCACCTCCATCCACCTCCATCCATCTCCATCCACCTCCATCCACCTCCATCCACCTCCATCCATCTCCATCCACCTCCATCCACCTCCATCCACCTCCATCCATCTCCATCCACCTCCATCCATCTCCCTCCCATCTCCATCCACCTCCATCCATCTCCATCCACCTCCATCCACCTCCATCCACCTCCATCCACCTCCATCCACCTCCATCCATCTCCATCCACCTCCATCCATCTCCCCCCATCTCCATCCACCTCCATCCACCTCCATCCACCTCCATCCATCTCCATCCACCTCCATCCACCTCCATCCATCTCCATCCACCTCCATCCATCTCCCCCCATCTCCATCCCCATCCATCTCCATCCACCTCCATCCACATCCACCTCCATCCACCTCCATCCACCTCCATCCACCTCCATCCACCTCCATCCACCTCCATCCACCTCCATCCACCTCCATCCATCTCCATCCACCTCCATCCACCTCCATCCATCTCCCCCCATCTCCATCCACCTCCATCCATCTCCCCCCATCTCCATCCATCTCCCCCATCTCCCCCCCTCTCCCCACATCTCCCCCCTCCCCCCCCAGGTGGGCAGCGCCTTCTCGCAGGCGGGGGCCGTGGCCGAGCTCCAGGCCATCGCCTCCCCCCCCGGCCGGGACCACGTCTTCCGGGTGGACAACTTCGAGGCCCTGCAGGGCATCCAGGCCCAGCTGCAGGAGAAGATCTTCGCCATCGAGGGTAGCCCCGGCGGGGGGCGAGGGGACGCCATGGGGGGGGTGTGGGGGGCGGGCTGACCCCCCCTCCCCCCCCCCTCCCCCCCCTCCCCTCCCCCCCCCAGGCACCCGCTCCGCCCTCGGCAGCTCCTTCCAGCTGGAGATGGCCCAGGAGGGCTTCAGCGCCCTGCTCGCCCCCGTAAGCGGCCCCCCGCCCCCCGCCCCCCGCCCCCCGCGCCCGGGGGGGGCTCCCCGAGGGCTCCCCCCCGCCCCCACCCCCACCCCCCCCTCCCCGTCTCTCCCGGCGCAGGAGGGGCCCGTGCTGGGAGCGGTGGGCGCCTACGACTGGGCCGGAGGGGTCTTCGTCTACGGCGGGGGCGGGGGGGCCACCACCTTCCTCAACGCCTCCGGGGACATGAGCGACGCCTACTTGGGTAAGGGCGGGGCCGGGCGGGGCCCCCGGGAGGGGCCCGGGGACGGGGGAGGGGGGACGGGGGGCGCCGGGAGGGGCCTGGGGACCTTGGTGGCCCCGTGAGGGTCTGGGGATGGTGGTGGTTCCATGAGGGTCTGGGGATGGTGGTGGCCCCATGGGGGTCCTAGGGGACATCAGTGTCTCCACAAGGACCTCGAGATGTTGGTGTCCCCATGAGGGTCTGGGGATGGTGGTGGCCCCATGAAGTCCTGGAGATGTTGGTGGCCCTATGGGGTCCTGGAGGCCTTGGTGGCCCCATGAGGGTGTGGAGATGGTGGTGGCCCCATGAGGGTCTGGGGATGGTGGTGGCCCCATGAGGGTCCTGGAGATGGTGGTGGCCCTATGGGGTCCCGGAGGCCTTGGTGGCCCCATGAGGTTCTGGAGATGTTGGTGGCCCCATGAGGGTCTGGGGATGGTGGTGGCCCCATGAGGGTCTGGGGATGGTGGTGGCCCCATGAGGGTCTGGGGATGGTGGTGGTTCCATGAGGATCTGGGGGATGGTGGTGGCCCCATGAGGGTCCTGGAGATGTTGGTGGCCCCATGAGGGTCCTGGGGACCTTGGTGGCCCCATGAGGGTCTGGGGATGGTGGTGGTTCCATGAGGATCTGGGGACCTTGGTGGCCCCATGAGGTTCTGGAGATGTTGGTGGTTCCATGAGGATCTGGGGATGGTGGTGCCCCATGAAGTCCTGGAGATGTTGGTGGCCCTATGGGGTCCTGGAGGCCTTGGTGGCCCCATGAGAGTCTGGGGATGGTGGTGGTTCCATGAGGGTCCTGGGGACCTTCGTGGCCCCATGAGGGTCTGGGGGTGGTGGTGGCCCCATGAAGTCCTGGAGATGGTGGTGGTTCCATGAGGATCTGGGGGATGGTGGTGGCCCCATGAGGTTCTGGAGATGTTGGTGGCCCCATGAGGGTCCTGGGGACCTTGGTGGCCCCATGAGGGTCTGGAGATGGTGGTGGCCCCATGAAGTCCTGGAGATGGTGGTGGTGCCATGAGGGTCTGGGGATGGTGGTGGCCCTATGGGGTCCCCGAGGCCTTGGTGGCCCCATGAGGTTCTGGAGATGTTGGTGGCCCCATGAGGGTCCTGGGGACCTTGGTGGCCCCATGAGGGTCTGGAGATGTTGGCGGTTCCATGAGGATCTGGGGGATGGTGGTGGCCCCATGAGGTTCTGGAGATGGTGGCGGCCCCATGAGGATCTGGGGACCTTGGTGGTCCCATAAGGGTCTGGAGATGGTGGTGGTTCCATGAGGATCTGGGGATGGTGGTGGCCCCATGGGGGTCCTGGGGACCTTGGTGGTCCCATGAGGGTCTGGAGATGGTGGTGGCCCCATGAGGATCTGGGGACCTTGGTGGCCCCATGAGGGTCTGGAGATGGTGGTGGTTCCATGAGGATCTGGGGACCTTGGTGGCCCCATGAGGGTCTGGGGATGGTGGTGTCCCCATGAGGTTCTGGGGATGTTGGTGGCCCCATGGGGGTCCTAGGGGACATCAGTGTCTCCACAAGGACCTGGAGATGTTGGTGGCCCCATGAGGATCTGGGGATGGTGGTGGCCCCATGAGGGTCCTGGAGATGGTGGTGGCCCTATGGGGTCCCGGAGGCCTTGGTGGCCCCATGAGGTTCTGGAGATGTTGGTGGCCCCATGAGGGTCTGGGGATGGTGGTGGCCCCATGAGGGTCTGGGGATGGTGGTGGTTCCATGAGGATCTGGGGGATGGTGGTGGCCCCATGAGGGTCCTGGAGATGTTGGTGGCCCCATGAGGGTCCTGGGGACCTTGGTGGCCCCATGAGGGTCTGGAGATGGTGGTGGTTCCATGAGGATCTGGGGGATGGTGGTGGCCCCATGAGGGTCTGGGGATGGTGGCGGCCTCATGAGGGTCCTAGGGGACATCAGTGTCTCCACAAGGACCTCGAGATGTTGGTGTCCCCATGAGGGTCTGGAGATGGTGGCGGCCCCATGAGGGTCCTGGCGACCTTGGTGGCCCCATGAGGATCTGGGGATGGTGGTGGCCCTATGAGGGTCCTGGGGACCTTGGTGGCCCCATGAGGGTCTGGAGATGGTGGTGGCCCCATGGGGGTCCTAGGGGACATCAGTGTCTCCACAAGGACCTGGAGATGTTGGTGGCCCCATGAGGATCTGGAAATGTTGGTGGTGCCATGAGGATCTGGGGGATGGTGGTGGCCCCATGAGGGTCTGGAGATGTTGGTGGTTCCATGAGGGTCCTGGGGACCTCGGTAGCCCCATGAGGGTGTGGAGATGGTGGTAGCCCCATGAGGATCTGGGGACCTTGGTGGCCCCATGAGGGTCTGGGGATGGTGGTGGCCCCATGAGGGTCCTGGGGACTTTGGTGGCCCCATGAGGTTCTGGGGATGGTGGTGGTTCCATGAGGATCTGGAGATGGTGGTGGCCCCATGAGGGTCCTGGGGACCTTGGTGGCCCCGTGAGGGTCTGGGGATGGTGGTGGTGCCATGAGGGTCCTGGGGACCTTGGTGGCCCCATGAGGGTCTGGGGATGTTGGTGGTGCCATGAGGATCTGGGGATGGTGGTGGCCCCATGAGGATCTGGGGATGGTGGTGGCCCCATGAGGGTCTGGGGATGGTGGTGGCCCCATGAAGTCCTGGAGATGGTGGTGGCGCTATGGGGTCCCGGAGGCCTTGGTGGCCCCATGAGGGTGTGGAGATGGTGGTGGCCCCATGAGGATCTGGGGACCTTGGTGGCCCCATGAGGGTCTGGGGATGGTGGCGGCCCCATGAGGGTCCTGGGGACCTTGGTGGCCCCATGAGGGTCTTGGGATGGTGGTGGTGCCATGAGGGTCCTGGGGACCTTGGTGGCCCCATGAGGGTCTGGGGATGGTGGTGGTTCCATGAGGATCTGGGGGACGGTGGTGGCCCCATGAGGTTCTGGAGATGTTGGTGGCCCCATGAGGGTCTGGAGATGGTGGTGGTGCCATGAGGATCTGGAGATGGTGGTGGCCCCATGAGGTTCTGGAGATGGTGGTGGCCCCATGAAGTCCTGGAGATGGTCGTGGCCCCATGAGGGTCCTAGGGGACATCAGTGTCTCCACAAGGACCTGGAGATGTTGGTGGCCCCATGAGGATCTGGAGATGTTGGTGGTTCCATGAGGATCTGGGGATGGTGGTGGCCCCATGAGGTTCTGGAGATGGTGGTGGCCCCATGAAGTCCTGGAGATGGTGATGGCCCTATGGGGTCCCAGAGACCTTGGTGGCCCCATGAGGTTCTGGAGATGTTGGTGGCCCCATGAGGGTCCTGGGGACCTTGGTGGCCCCATGAGGGTCTGGGGATGGTGGTGGCCCCATGAGGATCTGGGGGACGGTGGTGGCCCCATGAGGGTCTGGAGATGGTGGTGGCCCTATGGGGTCCCAGAGACCTTGGTGGCCCCATGAGGTTCTGGAGATGTTGGTGGCCCCATGAGGGTCTGGAGATGTTGGCGGTTCCATGAGGATCTGGGGGATGGTCGTGGCCCCATGAAGTCCTGGAGATGGTGGTGGCCCTATGAGGGTCCTGGCGACCTTGGTGGCCCCATGAGGTTCTGGAGATGTTGGTGGTTCCATGAAAATCTGGGGGATGGTGGTGGCCCCATGAGGTTCTGGAGATGGTGGTGGTTCCATGAGGATCTGGGGACCTTGGTGGCCCCATGAAGTCCTGGAGATGGTGGTGGCCCTATGAGGGTCCTGGGGACCTTGGTGGCCCCATGAGGGTCTGCAGATGGTGGTGGCCCCATGAGGGTCCTGGGGACCTTGGTGGCCCCATGAGGTTCTGGGGATGTTGGTGGCCCCATGGGGGTCCTAGGGGACATCAGTGTCTCCACAAGGACCTGGAGATGTTGGTGGCCCCATGAGGATCTGGAGATGTTGGTGGTGCCATGAGGATCTGGGGATGGTGGTGGCCCCATGAAGTCCTGGAGATGTTGGTGGCCCTATGGGGTCCCGGAGGCCTTGGTGGCCCCATGAGGTTCTGGAGATGTTGGTGGCCCCATGAGGGTCCTGGGGACCTTGGTGGCCCCATGAGGGTCTGGAGATGGTGGTGGTTCCATGAGGATCTGGGGGATGGTGGTGGCCCCATGAGGGTCCTGGGGACATCGGTGGCCCCATGAGGATCTGGGGGATGTTGGTGTCCCCATGAGGATCTGGGGGACATCGGTGTCCCCATGACGTTCTGGAGACGTTGGTGTCCCCATGAGGACCTGGGGGACGTTGGTGGCCCCATGAGGTTCTGGAGACGGTGGTGGCCCCGTGACGTCCTGGGGACGGTGGTGGCCCTGTGATGTCCTGGGGACGGTGGTGGCCCCGTGAGGACCTGGGGGACATCGGTGTCCCCATGAGGTTCTGGAGACGTTGGTGTCCCCGTGACGTCCTGGAGACGGTGGTGGCCCCGTCTCCTCCTGGGGGACATTGGTGTCCCCGTGATGTCCTGGAGACATTGGTGTCCCCATGAGGACCTGGGGGACGTTGGTGTCTCCACGACATCCTGGAGATGTTGGTGTCCCCATGAGGACCTGGGGGACGTTGGTGGCCCCATGAGAACCTGGGGGACATCGGTGTCCCCATGAGGTTCTGGACATGTTGGTGTCCCCGTGACGTCCTGGGGATGGTGGTGGCCCCATGAGAACCTGGGGGACATCGGTGTCCCCGTGAGGTTCTGGAGACGTTGGTGGCCCCATGAGAACCTGGGGGACGTTGGTGTCTCCATGATGTCCTGGAGACGTTGGTGGCCCCATGAGAACCTGGGGGACATCGGTGTCCCCGTGAGGTTCTGGAGACGTTGGTGGCCCCATGAGAACCTGGGGGACATCGGTGTCCCCGTGAGGTTCTGGAGACGTTGGTGTCCCCATGAGGACCTGGGGGACGTTGGTGTCTCCACGACGTCCTGGAGACATTGGTGTCCCCATGAGGTTCTGGAGACGTTGGTGTCCCCATGAGGTTCTGGAGACGTTGGTGTCCCCATGAGAACCTGGGGGACGTTGGTGTCTCCACGACGTCCTGGGGACGTTGGTGTTCCCGTGACGTCCTGGGGACGGTGGTGGCCCCGTGAGGACCTGGGGGACATTGCTGTCCCCGTGAGGTTCTGGAGACGTTGGTGTCCCCGTGACGTCCTGGAGACGTTGGTGTCCCCATGAGGACCTGGGGGACATCGGTGTCCCCGTGAGGTTCTGGAGACGTTGGTGGCCCCGTGACGTCCTGGGGACGGTGGTGGCCCCGTCTCCTCCTGGGGGACGTGGGTGTCCCCGCGAGGCCCTGGGGCCACCAGCCTCCCCCGGGGGGGTGTGTGTGGGGGGGGTGTGTGCGTGTCCCGTCCCCCCCCCGCTGACCCCCGCTGTGCCCAGGCTACGCGGCCGAGTCCCTGGCCCTGGGGGGACGCCCCGCGCTGGCGCTGGGGGCCCCCCGCTACCGCCACGTCGGCCGCCTCCTCCTCTTCCACCGGCCCGGCCCCGGGGCCACCTGGCAGCTCCTGGCCGAGGCCACCGGCACCCAGGTACCGCCGGGCTTGGGGGGCGGGGGGGGGGGGAGGGGGGGTGGGGCCCCACGGCCAGCCCCACGGCGCCTCCTCCTCCTCCTCCCCCCCCCCAGGTGGGCTCCTACTTCGGGGCGTCCCTGTGCGCCCTGGACACCGACGGGGACGGGGGGGCCGAGGTGCTGCTGGTGGGGGCCCCCATGTTCTACGGGGACGGCAGCGGGGGACGGGTGGCCGCCTGCAGCCTGCGGGAGGAGGTAGGGGACACCCCCCCCCACCCCCCCCCCGGGGGGCCACCCCGGCCCCAGCCCCGCTGGCCACGCAGCCCCCAGCCGTGGGCGTGGAGGAACCTTGGGGGGGGGAGAAGGTCTGGGTGGGGGAGAGGCCTGGGGTGGGGGAGGAACCTTGGGGGGGGGAGAGGTTCTGGGTGCTGAGATGTCATGGGGGGAGATGGGGGGAGATGGGGGGAGATGGGGGGAGATGGGGGGAGATGAGATGGGGGGAGATGGGGGGAGATGGGGGGAGATGGGGGGAGATGGATGGAGATGGGGGGAGATGGGGGGAGGTGGGGGGAGACGGGGGGAGACGGGGGGAGACGGGGGGAGGTGGGGGGAGGTGGGGGGAGACGGGGGGAGACGGGGGGAGGTGGGGGGAGACGGGGGGAGACGGGGGGAGACGGGGGGAGATGGGGGGGGATGGGGGAGGTGGGGGGAGATGGGGGGAGATGGGGGGAGACGGGGGGAGACGGGGGGAGACGGGGGGAGACGGGGGGAGACGGGGGGAGATGGGGGGGGATGGGGGAGGTGGGGGGAGATGGGGGAGATGGGGGGAGATGGGGGGGGTGGATGGAGATGGGGGGAGATGGGGGGAGATGGAGGGAGATGGGGGGAGATGGGGGAGATGGGGGGAGATGGGGGAGATGGGGGGAGATGGGGGAGATGGAGGGAGGTGGGGGGAGATGGGGGGAGATGGGGGGAGATGGAGGGAGGTGGGGGGAGGTGGGGGGAGATGGGGGGAGATGGAGGGAGATGGGGGGAGATGGGGGGAGATGGAGGGAGGTGGGGGGAGGTGGGGGGAGATGGGGGGAGATGGGGGGAGATGGGGGGAGATGGGGGGAGGTGGAGGGAGGTGGGGGGAGGTGGGGGGAGATGGGGGGAGATGGGGGGAGATGGAGGGAGATGGGGGGAGATGGGGGGAGATGGAGGGAGATGGGGGGAGATGGGGGGAGATGGGGGGAGATGGAGGGAGATGGGGGGAGATGGGGGGAGATGGGGGGAGACGGGGGGAGACGGGGGGAGACGGGGGGAGATGGGGGGAGACGGAGGGAGATGAGATGGGGGGAGATGGGGGGAGATGGGGGGAGATGGGGGGAGATGGGGGGGGTGGATGGAGATGGGGGGAGACGGGGGGAGATGGGGGGAGATGGGGGGAGGTGGGGGGAGATGGGGGGAGATGGGGGGAGATGGGGGGAGATGAGATGGGGGGAGATGGGGGGAGATGGAGGGAGACGGGGGGAGACGGGGGGAGGTGGGGGGAGGTGGGGGGACACGGACGGAGACGGACGGGGGCCGTTGTCCCCCCCAGGCCGGGCAGCTGCGGTGCCAGCAGAGCCTTCGGGGCCAGCCCGGCCACCCCTTGGGGCGCTTCGGGGCCAGCCTGGGGCGCCTGGGGGACGTGGACGGGGACGGGTGGCCCGAGGTGGCCGTGGGGGCCCCGCTGGAGGACGAGGAGCGAGGGGCCGTCTACGTCTTCCGGGGGGAGAAGGGGGGCCTGGCCCCCCAGTACAGCCAGGTGAGAGCCCCGGGGGCTGCTGGGAGCGGGGGGGGGCCAGGGCCGGGGGTCGGAGGAACCGGGGGGCTGGAGGAACCGGGGGGCTGGAGGAACCGGGGGGCTGGAGGGGTTCTGGGGGGTGGAGGAACCTCGGGGGCTGGAGGAACTTTGGGGGCTGGAGACGTTCCGGGGGGTGGAGACGTTGTGGGTGCCGGGGGGGTCCCGGGGGGTGGGGATGTCCTGGGGGGTGGAGGAACCTGTGGGGCTGGACACGTCTCGGGGGCTGGAGAGGTTCTGGGGGCTGGGAACCCCTTGGGTGCTGGAGACCTCTCAGGTGCGAGACGTTCTGGGGGCTGGAGGAACCTTGGGGGCTGGAGAGGTTCTGGGTGCTGAGATGACCTGGGGGCTGGAGGAGACCTCTTGGGTGCTGGGGATGTTCTGTGGGGGTGGAGAAACCTTGGGTGCTGGAGGCATCGTGGGTGGTGGAGAAGTTCTGGGTGCTGGACACAACCTGGGTGATGGAGGAACCTTGGGATGAGAGACGTTCTGGGTGCTGGAGACCTTCTGGGTGCTGGGGATGTCCTGGGTGGTGGAGGAGACCTCTTGGGTGCTGGGGATGTCCTGGGTGCTGGAGGAACCTTGGGACAGGGAGATGTTCTGGGTGCTGAGAACCTTCTGGGAGCTGGTGCAGACCTCTTGGGTGCTGGAGACGTCCCGGGTGGTGGACGAACGTTGGGTGCTGGAGAGATTCTGGGTGCTGGAGGAACCTTGGGGCAGGAGACGTTCTGGGCGCTGGAGACCTCTTGGGAGCTGGGGATGTTCTGGGTGCTGGAGGAACCTTGGGTGCTGGAGGCATCGTGGGTGGTGGAGAAGTTCTGGGTGCTGGATACGTCCCGGGTGCTGGAGGAACCTTGGGGTGGGAGATGTTCTGGGTGCTGGAGCCCTCCTGGGTGCTGGCAGAGACCTCTTGGGTGCTGGAGACCTCCTGGGTGCTGGAGGAACCTTGGGGTGGGAGACGTTCTCGGTGCTGGAGACATCTTGGGTGCTGGGGATGTTCTGGGTTGTGGTGAAACTTTGGGTGCTGGAGATGACCTGGGTGCTGGAGGAACCTTGGGTGCTGGAGGCATTGTGGGTGGTGGAGAAGTTCTGGCTGCTGGAGACGTCCCGGGTGCTGGAGAAACCTTGGGGTGGGAGATGTTCTGGGTGCTGGAGACCTCTTGGATGCTGGAGACGTTCCGGGTGCTGGAGCCCTCCTGGGTGCTGGAGGAACCTTGGGGCGGGAGACATTCCGGGTGCTGGTGGAGACCTCTTGGGTGCTGGAGCCCTCCTGGGTGCTGGAGGAACCTTGGGGTGGGAGACGTTCTGGGTGCTGGAGACCTCTCGGGTGCCGGGGATGTTCTGGGTTGTGGAGGAACCTTGGGTGCTGGAGATGACCTGGGTGCTGGAGGAACCTTGGGTGCTGGAGGCATCGTGGGTGGTGGAGAAGTTCTGGGTGCTGGGGACATTCTGGGTGCTGGAGGAACCTTGGGGCGGGAGACGTTCTGGGTGCTGGAGACCTTCTGGGTGCTGGTGGAGACCTCTTGGGTGCTGGAGACCTCCTGGGTGCTGGAGGAACCTTGGGGTGGGAGACGTCCTGGGTGCTGGTGGAGACCTCTTGGGTGCTGGAGGAACCTTGGGACGGGAGATGTTCTGGGTGCTGGAGACCTCTTGGGTGCTGGAGGAACCTTGGGGTCAGAGACGTTCTGGGTGCTGGAGACCTTCCGGGTGCTGGTGGAGACCTTTTGGGTGCTGGAGCCCTCCTGGGTGCTGGAGGAACCTTGGGGTGGGAGACGTTCCGGGTGCTGGAGACATCCCGGGTGCTGGAGGAACCTTGGGGTGGGAGACGTTCCGGGTGCTGGAGCCCTCCTGGGTGCTGGAGGAACCTTGGGGTGGGAGATGTTCTGGGTGCTGGAGATGTTCTGGGTGCCGGTGACCTCTTGGGTGCTGGAGCCCTCCTGGGTGCTGGAGCCCTCCTGGGTGCTGGAGGAACCCTGGGGTGGGAGACGTTCTGGGTGCTGGTGACCTCTTGGGTGCTGGAGCCCTCCCGGGTGCTGGAGCCCTCCTGGGTGCCGGCGCCCTCTCGGGTGCTGGGGACGTTCCGGGCGCTGGAGGACCCTCGGGTGCCGGACGAGCCTCGGGTGCCGGAGCCGCCGCCGCCGCTTGCCGAGGCGTCCCGCCTGCCGGGACCCCCCCTCGCCCCCCCTTTGGGTGCCGACCCCCCCCCCTTTGTCTCCGTCCCCCCCCAGCGCATCTCGGGCGCCGCCTTCTCCCCCCGCCCCCGCCATTGGGGCCAGGCCCTCAGCGGTGGCCGGGACCTGACGGGGGACGCGCTGCCGGACGTGGCCGTGGGCGCCCGGGGCCAGGTCCTGCTCCTCAGGTGCGACCCCCCCCCGGGGGGTGGATTTGGGGGGGGGGGGGGGGACGGGGGGCAAGGGGCCAGCCGTGGCCACCGCCCCCCCACCGCCGGTTGTCCCCGTGGGCCAGGTCCCGGCCGCTGCTGAAGGTGCTCCTGAGGGTGACGTTCCAGCCCCAGGAGATCCCCGCGGCCGCCCTCGACTGCCCCGAGGAGGAGGAGGAGGAGGAGGAGGAAGGGGGGGGCAGGAGGGGGGGGGGGGCAGGGCGCGGGGGGGCAGTGGCCCAGGCCACCATCTGCTTCAACGGCACCAAGAAAACCCCCGACCGCTTCGGTGAGACACCCCCCGGCCCCCCCCCCCCCAACACCCCCCCCCCCAGCCCCACAGAAGCCCCCGGGGGCCTCCTGAGCAACCCCCCCACCCCCGGGTGCCCTCAAGGACCACCAGAGCCCCCCCCAAGATGCCTCCCCACCCCCCCACGTCTCCATCCGTCCCCCCAAACCCCCCCCAGATGCCCTCAAGGAACCCCCAAACCCCCCCAGGTGCCCTGAAGGCCCCCCAGAAGCCCCCCCAGATGCCTCCCGACCCCCCCACATGCCCTTAATGCCCCCCAAACCCCCCCAGATACCCTCAAGGCCCCCCTCAAGCCCCCCCAGATGTCTCCCGACACCCCCTGGTGCCCTCAAGACCCCCCCAAACCCCCAGAGATGCCCTCAAGACCCCCGAGAAGCCCCCCCAGATGCCTCCCAAGCCCCCCAGATACCCTCAAGGCCCCCCAGAGCCCCCCCAGGTGCCCTCAAGGACCCCCCCAAACCCCCCCAGATGCCCTCCAGGCCCCCCCAAACCCCCCCAGATGCCTCCCGACCCCCCCAGATACCCTCAAGGCCCCCCAAACCCCCCCAGATGCCCTCAAGGATCTCCTAACCCCCCCCCAGATGCCCTCAAGACCCCCGCAAACCCCCCCGGATGCCTCCCAAGCCCCCCCCATCTCCATCCGTCCCCCCAGAACCCCCCAGGTGCCCTCAAGGCCCCCCAGAAGCCCCCCCCAGATGCCTCCCGACCCCCCACATCTCCATCCGTCCCCCCAACCCCCCCCCAGATGCCCTCAAGACCCCCCCAAACCCCCCCAGATGCCCTCAAGGACCCCCCAAACCCCCCCAGATGCCCTCAAGGACCCCCCAACCCCGCCCCAGGTGCCCTCAAGACCCCCGAGAAGCCCCCCTAGGTGTCTCCCGACCCCCCCAGATACCCTCAATGCCCCCCAAACCCCCCCAGATGCCCTCAAGGAACCCCCAAACCCCCCCAGGTGCCCTCAATGCCCCCCCAAACCCCCCCCAGATACCCTCAAGGACGCCCCAAACCCCCCCCAGATGCCCTCAAGACCCCCGAGAAGCCCCCCAGATGCCTCCCGACCCCCCCAGATACCCTCAAGGCCCCCCAGAGCCCCCCCAGGTGCCCTCAAGGACCCCCCCAACCCCCCCCCAGATGCCCTCAAGGATCTCCTAACCCCCCCCCAGGTGCCCTCAAGACCCCCCAGAAGCCCCCCCAGATGCCTCCCGACACCCCCATGTCTCCATCCATCCCCCCAAACCCCCCCAGATGCCCTCAAGACCCCCCCAAACTCCCCCCAGGTGCTCTCAAGGTCCCCCAGAAGCCCCCCAGATGCCCTCAAGGAACCCCCAAACCCCCCCAGATGCCCTCAAGGCCCCCCAGAGCCCCCCCAGATGCCCTCAAGGATCCCCCCAAACCCTCCCCAGATGCCCCCCAAACCCCCCCATCTACCCTCCAGGCCCCCCCGACCCCCCCAGCCGCCCTCCAGGCCCCCAAAACCCCCCCAGATACCCTCAAGGACCCCCCAGAACCCCCCAGATGCCCTCCAAGCCCCCCAAACCCCCCCAGGTGCCCTCAATGCCCCCCAGAAGCCCCCGAGCTACCCTCCAGGCCCCCCAAACCCCCCCAGATACACTCAAAGACCCCCCAGAACCCCCCAGATGCCTCCCAAGCCCCCCCCAATCTCCTTTTGTCCCCCCAAACCCCCCCAGATGCCCTCAACGTCCCCCAGAAGCCCCCCCAGATGCCTCCCGACCCCCCCAGATGCCCTCCAGGCCCCCCAAACCCCCCCAGATGCCCTCAAGGAACCCCCAAAGCCCCCCTAGATTTCTCACGACGCCTCCAGATGCCCTCAATGCTCCCCAAACCCCCCCATCTACCCTCCAGGCCCCCCCAAACCCCCCCAGATGCCCTCAAGGATCCCCCCAAACCCTCCCCAGATACCCTCAAGGACCCCCCAGAACCCCCCCAGCCGCCCTTCAGGCCCCCCAAACCCCCCCAGATGCCTCCCAAGCCCCCCCCAGTCTCCTTTTGTCCCCCCCAAACCCCCCCAGGTGCCCTCAATGCCCCCCAAACCCCCCCCAGGTGCCCTGAAGGCCCCCCAGATGCCTCCCCACCCCCCCACATGCCTTCCAGGCCCCCCAAACCCCCCATCTACCCTCCAGGCTCCCCCAAACCCCCCCAGATGCCCTCCAGGCCCCCCAGAGCCCCCCCAGGTGCCCTCAAGGATCCCCCCAAACCCCCCCAGATACCCCCCAGCCCCCCCCAAACCCCCCCATCTACCCTCCAGCCCCCCCC
>NC_133925.1:446903-596484 GCF_964199755.1 Larus michahellis
GCCCAAATCCACCCCCCCCCCCCCCCACGGAGTCCAAACCCCCCCCAAAAGGAAGCCAAAAATCCCCCCCCCCCCCCCCCCCCCCCCCCCAGGAGCCCAAAACACCCCCGTAAGGGACCCCACCCCCCCCCCCCAGGGAGCCCAAACCCCCCCCCCAAAAAGAAGCCAAAAGTCGCCCCCCCCCAAGGGAGCCCAACCCCCCCCCCCAGAGTCCAAACCCCCCCCCAAAAAGGAAGCCAAAAATCACCCCCTCCGGGGAGCCCAACCCCCCCCCACAGAGTTCAAACCCCCCCCCCCCCCCAAAAGGAACCCAAAAATCGTCCCCCCCCCAAAAGGGACCCCAACCCCCCCCCCCCCCAGAGTCCAAATCCCCCCCCAGACTCCAAACCCCCCCCCCCCGCAAAGGAAGCCAAACCCCCCCCCCCCCGGAGTCCAACCCCCCCCCCCAAGGGACACCCCCCCCCCAAAATACCCCCCCCAACCCCCCCCCCAGACCCCAGAATTCTGCCCCCCCCCCAGACCCCAAACCCCCCCCCAGCGACCCCAAAACCGGACCAAAGGGGGGGGGACGGGACACCCCACCCCCCCCCCCGGACCCCAAAATACCCCCCCCCGGGGACCCCAACCCCCCCCTCGGGAGCCCAAACCCCCCCCCAGGGACCCCCAAACTGCACCGGGGGGGGGGGACACCCCAAAATCCCCCCCCCCCCAGGAACCCCAAACCCCCCCCCGGGACGCCAAAATCCCCCCCCAAGAGACCCCAAATCCCCCCCCCTTAGGGCCCCATAACCCCCCCCCCGGGGACCCCATAACCCCCCCCCCCGGGGTGAGGGGGGGGGGGGGGGGACACACGGATACCCGCCCCATAGCCTGCCCCATAGCCTGCCCCATAGCCTGCCCCCCAAGTGCCCCCCCCGCCCCGTACCGAGGGCGAGGGAGACGTGGTCGCACATCCCCAGCAGCTGCCCGAAGCAGACGCTGCCCCCCCCCGGCGGGATGCCCAGCTCCTCCATCCTGCCCCACAAGTGGCCGCTATGGGGCAGGCCCCGCCCCACACATCCCCCTCCCCACCCCCCCCAACACCCCTCCCCCCCCACCAGGGGGTGACACCCGCCCCCCCAAAACACCTCCCCTCCCCCCCCCCCATCATCCTTGGGGATGTTCTTCCATCCCGCCCCACACCCTGCCCCACATCCCGCCCCACAAGTGGCTGCTATGGGGCAGGCCCCGCCCCACACATTCCCCCCCCCCAACCCCTAAGTGACCCCCCCCGCCCCCCCCCGGGGGTGACACCCCCCCTAAAACGCCCCCCCACCCCACCCACAGGGGATGCTTCTCCACCCCGCCCCACACCCTGCCCCACAAGTGGCCGCTATGGGGCAGGCCCTGCCCCACACATCCCCCTGCCAACACCCCCACGGCGCCCCCCCCCCCCCCCGGAGTGACAACCCCCCCCTTAAAACACCCCCCCACCCCCCCCCCATGGGGTGCTCCTCACCCCGCCCCACGCCCTGCCCCACAAGTGGCCGCTATGGGGCTAGTCCTGCCCCACACGTTCCCCCCCAACCCCTAAGTGATCCCCCCCCCGCCCAGGGGGTGACACCCCCCTAAAACGCGCCCCCCCCGGGGGACGCTTCTCCACCCCGCCCCACACCCTGCCCCACAAGTGGCCGCTATGGGGCAGGCCCTGCCCCACACATCCCCCCCCCCGCCCCCAGGCCCCCATGGACACCCCCCCCCCCCCGTGGCGATTAGCAACGCCCTAAAACACCCCCCCCTCCCCCCCCTTCATGGGGGGGGCTCCTCCCCTCCCGCCCCACACCCTGCCCCACACCCTGCCCCACAAGTGGCCGCTATGGGGCAGGGCCCCCCCCGCCCCACCTCCTCACGGCGTGCAGCACCGAGGCCTCGTTGTGGGTGGCCACCATCAGCCCGAAGCGGTCGCCGTCCCGCGCCGCCAGCCCCAGGGCCACCTCCAGGCACTCCCCATAGCTGCCCCACAACTTGGGGGTCACAACGGGGCACCCCCGGCGGGGGGGGGGGGCGGGTTGGGGGTCCCGGGGGGGTTGGAGATCCCCAAGGGGGAGTTTTAGGGTCCTTTTGGGGGGTTTGGGGCCCCCGGGGTGGGTTTTTGGGGGTCGTCCCACCTCCCGGCCTGCCCCATAGCTGCCCCACAAGTTGTGGGTCGCAACGGGGCACCCCCGGGGGGGTGGTTGGGGGTCCCCAAGGGGGATTTTGGGGTTTGGGGGGGGGATTTTGGGGGTCCCGGGGTGGGTTTTTGGGGGTCCCCCCCGCCCCACCTCCGAGCCTGCCCCATAGCTGCCCCACAAGTTGTGGGTCGCAACGGGGCACCCCCGGGGTGGGGGTTGGGGGTCCCCAAGGGGGATTTTTAGGGTCTTTTTGGGGGGGTTTGGGGCCTCCGGGGTGGGTTTTTGGGGGTCGTCCCACCTCCCGGCCTGCCCCATAGCTGCCCCACAAGTTGTGGGTCGCAATGGGGCACCCCCGGGGGGGGTGGGGGTTGGGGGTCCCCAAGGGGGATTTTGGGGTTTGGGGGGGGGATTTTGGGGGTCCCGGGGTGGGTTTTTGGGGGTCACCCCGCCCCACCTCTGAGCCTGCCCATAGCTGCCCCACAAGTTGTGGGTCGCAATGGGGCACCCCCCGGGGGGGGTGGGGGTTGGGGGTCCCCAAGGGGGATTTTGGGGTTTGGGGGGGGATTTTGGGGGTCCCAGGGTGGGTTTTTGGGGGTCACCCCCGCCCCACCTCCAAGCCTGCCCCATAGCTGCCCCACAACTTGTGGGTCGCAACGGGGCACTCCCGGGGTGGGGGTTGGGGGTCCCCAAGGGGGATTTTGGGGTTTGGGGGGGGGATTTTGGGGCCCCCGGGGTGGGTTTTTGGGGGTCGCCCCGCCTCCCGGCCTGCCCCATAGCTGCCCCACAAGTTGTGGGTTGCAACAGGGCACCCCCGGGGGGGGGGGGGTTGGGGGTCCCCAAGGGGGATTTTGGGGTTTGGGGGGGGGATTTTGGGGGTCCCGGGATGGGTTTTTGGGGGTCGCCCCACCTCCAAGCCTGCCCCATAGCTGCCCCACAAGTTGTGGGTCGCAACGGGGCACCCCGGGGGGGGTGGGTTGGGGGTCCCCAAGGGGGATTTTGGGGTTTGGGGGGGGGATTTTGGGGGTCCCGGGATGGGTTTTTGGGGTCGCCCCACCTCTTAAGCCTGCCCCATAGCTGCCCCACAAGTTGTGGGTCGCAACGGGGCACCCCCGGGGCGGGGGGTTGGGGGTCCCCGGGGGGGGAATTTTGGGGTTTTTGGGGGGGGGTGGGGGTGGATTTTGGGGGTCCCGGGGGTGGGATTTGGGGGAGTCCCCGCCCCCCCCAACTTATGGGTCGCGCCGTGGGGCAGAGCCCCCCCCCCCCCCCCCCCCCCTTCATAACCGACCTGCGGTGGGTGGCCTCGAGGCTGGGCTGGAGGGGGCCTGGCCCCGCCCCCTCGGGAGGCTCCGCCCCACGGATTGGCTCCGCCCCTCCAGGCTCCGCCCCACGGCTCGGCTCCGCCCCACGGATTGGCTCCGCCCCACGGCTCGGCCCCGCCCGCCGAAGCTCCGCCTCCAGGTAGGCCCCACGGACCAGCTTGACCCCAAAGGCTGCCCCATAGCGCCGGGCGGCCGCCGCGTCCCCCTCCATCCGCCGACGGCCGTCCTGGGGGGCAGCCCCACGGCCAGCCTCGGGGGGGGGTCGGGGCAGGGGGGGCGGATGATCTGCCCCACAGCTCCCCCCCCCCCCCCCCACCACGCACCCGCCCCGGCCCGCCGTGGGGCTGCCCCACACGGCCCCGACCCACAGCGGGGATGGCAGATGGCAGCCCCACGGCTTCGCCTCCCGCCTCCTGCCCCACACCTGCACCCCACATCTCCCACCTCTGCCCCACATCTCCCACCCCACATCTCCCACCTCTGCCCCACATCTCCCACCCCACACCTCCCATCTCTTGCCCCACACCTCCCACCTTCTGCCCCACACTTCCCACCTCCTACCCCACATCTCTGCCCCACACCTTGGCCCCACGCCTCCCATCTTCTGCCCCACACGTTCTGCCCCACATCTGCCACTTCCTGACCCACACCTCTCTTCTCCACCCCACACCTTCACCCCACACCTCCCACCTCTGCCCCACACCTTCGCCCCACACCTCCCACCTCCCACCCCACCCCTCTGCCCCACGTCTCTGCCCCACGCCTCCCACCTCTGCCCCACTTTTCCCACCCCACACTTCCCACCTCTGCCCCACACCTTCACCCCACATCTCCCACCTTCAGCCCCACACCTCCCACCTCCCACCCCACCCCTCTGCCCCACACTTCTGCCCCATGCCTCCCACCTCCTGCCCCACACCTTCACCCCACATTTCCCACCTTCACCCCACACTTCCCACCTCCTGTCCCACACCTCTGCCCCACACCTCCCACCTCCTGCCCCAGACCTTCGCCCCACACCTCCCACCCCGCCCCTCTGCCCCACACCTCCTGCCCCACACTTCCCCCCTCCTGCCCCACGCCTTCACCCCACACCTCCCCCCTCCCGCCCCGCCCCTCTGCCCCACAGCTCCGCCCCACGCCTCCCACCTCTGCCCCACACCTTCACCCCACACCTCCCACCTCTTGCCCCACGCCTTCACCCCACATCTCCCCCCTCCCGCCCCGCCCCTCTGCCCCACACCTCCTGCCTCCCGCCCCGCCCCTCTGCCCCACAGCTCCGCCCCACGCCTCCCACCTCTTGCCCCACGCCTTCACCCCACGCCTCCCCCCTCCCGCCCCACACTTCTGCCCCACAGCTCCCCCCTCCCGCCCCGCCCCTCTGCCCCACAGCTCCGCCCCACGGCCCCGCACCCGCAGGTAGGCCTGGTAGGTGTTCCAGACCCACGGCGCCCCCCGGTTGTGTCGCGCCGCCAGCGCCAGCGTCACCAGCCCCAGCCCCGGGTTCAGGTCACTCGTCTCCGCGTCCACCAGCAGCTGCAC
This sequence comes from Larus michahellis, assembly GCF_964199755.1. NCBI lineage: Eukaryota > Metazoa > Chordata > Aves > Charadriiformes > Laridae > Larus > Larus michahellis. The sequence continues at coordinate 451,915 of NC_133925.1, forward strand.
GCGCTGCCCCACGGCGGCCTGCGGAGGGCCCGGGCCCCACGGCCCGCCCCATAGCCAGCCCCACAGCCGGCCCCGCCACCAGCCCCACAGCCGGCCCCGCACCCCCCCTCCTTCTGCCCCACAGCCCCCCCGGTTGCCACCCCATTCTCAGCCATTTCTCCATTTCTGCCCCACATCCCGCCCCACACCCCGCCCCATAGCCAGCCCCACACCCTGCCCCACAGCCAGCCCCACAGCCACCTTCTGCCCCATAGCTGCCCAATTTCCCCCCCCATTCTCAGGCATTTCCCCCCTTCTGCCCCACACCCTGCCCCACACCCTGCCCCATAGCCAGCCCCACAGCCAGCCCCACACCCCCCGCCTTCTGCCCCACAGCCCCCCCAGTTCCCACCCCATTCTCAGCCATTTCTGCCCCACATCCCACCCCACACCCCGCCCCATAGCCAGCCCCACACCCTGCCCCATAGCCAGCCCCACAGCCAGCCCCACAGCCAGCCCCACGCCCCCCGCCTTCTGCCCCACAGCCCCCCCGGTTGCCACCCCATTCTCAGCCATTTCTCCATTTCTGCCCCACATCCCGCCCCACACCCCGCCCCATAGCCAGCCCCCACAGCCACCTTCTGCCCCATAGCTGCCCGATTTCCCCCCCCTTCTCAGCCATTTTCCCCCCTTCTGCCCCACACCCTGCCCCACACCCTGCCCCATAGCCAGCCCCATAGCCAGCCCCACAGCCAGCCCCATGCCCCCCGCCTTCTGCCCCACAGCCCCCCCGTTCCCCCCCTATTCTCAGCCATTTCCCCCTTTCTGCCCCACACCCTGCCCCACACCCTGCCCCACAGCCAGCCCCACATCCCCCACCCCATAGCTCCCTCATTCCCCTCCATCCCACCCCACACCCAGCCCCACATCCCCCACCCCATAGCTCCCTCATTCCCCTCCATCCCACCCCACACCCAGCCCCACATCCCGCCCCACATCCCCCCACCCTGTGTCCCATAACCCCCCCCCACCACCACGTCCCACCCCACACCCTGCCCCATAGCCAGCCTCACACACCCCCCCCCCCCCAACTTCTGCCCCACACCCTGCCCCACAGCTCACCGCAGCCACCTCGTCCAGGCGCCGCAGCGCGACCCCCAAGTGCTGGTTCTCCCCCGGGGTCAGGAAGGGGAAGGCGGGGGCCTGGGGGGGGGGGGGGGCAGTTATGGGGCAGGGGGTCATTGGGGTGGGGGGTGGGGGGGGGCAGTTATGGGGCAGGGGGGGGGTCACTTGGGGGGGGGGACACACGCACCCGGCCCCCCATGATGGCCGCCAGCCCCTCGGGGGTCAGCCCCGGCTCCGCCATCCGCCCCGAGAGCTTCTGCTGTGGGGAGATGTGGGGCAGGGAGGTGTGGGGCAGGGAGGTGTGGGGCTGGGGGGGGGGGGTGGTGTCCCCCGCCCCACACATCCTCCCCTCCCCCAACACCCCCCCCATCCCCCCCCGCCCCACACGTCCCCCCCCGCCCCACACATCCCCCTCTGCCCCACACGTCCGCCCCTGCCCCACACATCACCGCTGCCCCACCCGGCCCTGCCCCATATGCCCCACACCTCTCCCCTGCCCCACACATCCCCCCCCGCCCCACATCCCCCCCCCGCCCCACACTTCTCTCTGCCCTACACATCTCCCCCTGCCCCACACTTCCCCTGCCCCACATGTCCCCTCCCGCCCCACACATCCTCCCCCACCCCACTCCTCCCCTGCCCCACACATCCACTGACTGCCCCACACCTCCCCCCCGCCCTACACCTGCCCTGCCCCACACATCCCAGCCCAGCCCCACACATCGCCTCCTGCCCCACACATCGGCCTCGCCCCACACACTCCCCCCACCCCACAAGGCCCCCCCCGCCTTACACCCGCCCTGCCCCACACCTCCCGCCCTGCCCCACACGTCCCTTCCTGCCCCACACATCCTCCCCCACCCTTCCCCTGCCCCACACATCCACCGCCTGCCCCACACATCCCCCCCGCCCTACACATCGCCCTTGCCCCACACACTCCCCCTGCCCCACACATCCCTCTGCCCCACACCTCTCCCCCTGCCCCACACATTCCCCCCGCCCCACGCTTCCCCTGCCCCACGCACCCACCCCACACAATCGCCGCTGCCCCACACATCTCCCCCCCGCCCCACACATCCCCCTCACCCCATACGTTCCCTGCCCCACACATCCCCCCGCCCATCTCCCCTCCTGCCCCACACGCTCCCCCTGCCCCACACATTCCCCCTGCCCCATACATCTCCCCCTGCCCCACACATCCCAATCCTGCCCCACGCGCCCCCCCGCCCCACACATCCCCCTCTGCCCCACACATCCCCCTCTGCCCCACACATTGCTGCTGCCCCCCGGCATTCCCCCGCCCCACAGATGTGTGGGGCTGCCCCCCAACTCACGCAGAGGCGGGCGCTCATCAGGGCCGTCACCTTCAGCTGCATCATGGGCCGGGGGCCGGTGGCGGCCGCCAGCCCCACACATTCCAGCGCCGCCCCACGGTTCGACTCGTACCACGTCTCCCTGCCCCACACGCGGGGGGAGATGTGGGGCGGGAGACCGTAACCCCCCCCTCTCCCCCCTCCCCGCCCCATATACTGGGGGAGAAGTGGGGCAGGACCCCTTGGATCTCCTTCCCTGCCCCATAGATGCGGTGCAGGACTCCTTAAATCCCCTTTCTCACCCCATAGATGTGGGGCAGGATGCCTTAGACCCCTTCCCTGCCCCATAGATGTGGGGCAGGACCCCTTAGACCCCCTCCCCACCCCATAGAAGTGGGACAGAACCCCTCAAAACCCCCCTCCCCGCCCCATAGATGTGGGGCAGAACGCCTTAGACCCCCTCCCTGCCCCATAGATGTGGCGCAGGACTCCTTAAATCCCCTTTCTCACCCCATAGAAGTGGGGCAAGACCCCTTAGACCCCCTCCCCGCCCCACAGAAGTGGGGCAGAACCCGTTAGACCCCCTCCCTGCCCCATAGATGTAGGGCAGAACCCCTGAAACCCCCCTCCCCGCCCCATAGAAGTGGGGCAAGACCCCTTAGACCCCCCCCCCGCCCCATAGAAGTGGGGCAAGACCCCTTAGACCCCCCCCCCGCCCCATAGAAGTGCGGCAGAACCCCTTAAATGCTCTTTCTCACCCCATAGATGTGGGGCAGAACCCGTTAGACCCCCCCTCCCTGCCCCATAGAAGTGGGGCACGACCCCTTAGACCCCGTCCCCGCCCCATAGAAGTGGGGCAGGACCCTTTAAATCCCCTTTCTCGCCCCATAGATATGGGGCAGGACCCCTCAAACCCCCCTCCCCGCCCCATAGAAGTGCGGCAGAACCCCTTTAATGCCCTTTCTCACCCCATAGATGTGGGGCAGAACCCGTTAGACCCCCCCCCCCTTGCCCCATAGAAGCGGGGCAGGACCCTTCAACCCCCCTCCCCGCCCCATGGAAGTGGGGCAGGACCCTTTAAATCCCCTTTCTCGCCCCATAGATGTGGGGCAGAACCCCTTAGACCCCCTCCCCGCCCCATAGAAGTGGGGCAGGACCCTTTAAATCCCCTTTCTCGCCCCATAGATGTGGGGCAGGACCCCTCAAACCCCCTCCCCGCCCCATAGAAGTGGGGCAGGACCCTTTAAATCCCTTTTCTCACCCCATAGAAGTGGGGCAGGACCCCTTAGACCCCCCTCCCCACCCCATAGAAGTGGGGCACGACTCCTTAGACCCCCTCCCCGCCCCATAGAAGTGGGGCAGGACCCCTCAGACCCCCTCCCCGCCCCATAGAAGTGGGGCAGGACCCTTTAAATCCCCTTTCTCGCCCCATAGATGTGGGGCAGGACCCCTCAAACCCCCTCCCCGCCCCATAGAAGTGGGGCAGGACCCTTTAAATCCCTTTTCTCGCCCCATAGAAGTGGGGCAGGACCCCTTAGACCCCCCTCCCCACCCCATAGAAGTGGGGCACGACTCCTTAGACCCCCTCCCCGCCCCATAGAAGTGGGGCAGGACCCCTCAGACCCCCTCCCCGCCCCATAGAAGTGGGGCAGGACCCTTTAAATCCCCTTTCTCGCCCCATAGATGTGGGGCAGGACCCCTCAAACCCCCTCCCCGCCCCATAGAAGTGGGGCACGACTCCTTAAACCCCCTTTCTCGCCCCATAGATGTGGGGCAGGACCCCTCAAACCCCCCTTGCCGCCCCATAGAAGTGGGGCAGGACCCCTCAAACCCCCCTTGCCACCCCATAGAAGTGGGGCACGACCCCTCAGACCCCCTCCCCGCCCCATAGAAGTGGGGCAGGACCCCTCAACCCCCCTCCCCGCCCCATAGAAGTGGGGCACGACCCCTCAACCCCCCTCCCCGCCCCATAGAAGCGGGGCAGGACCCTTGAACCTACCCGTCCTTCTCCTGCCCCACATCCTCCTCGATGGGGAGGGCCAGCATGGGCCTCAGCCCCACGGCGCGCAGCCGCCGGGCGGTGGCCACCACCTCGCCGTGGGTCTGGCCCCCCACGAACTGCCCGTAGAAGGTGGCCCGCAGCAGCCGGCCCCACAACCGCTCCCCCAGCACCCGCCGCGACGCCCCCAGGATCTATGGGGCAGGGGAGAGAGAACCGGCCTTCACCCGTCTCCCCCCGGCCTCTTCCCTGCCCCATAGCGCTCGCCGTGGGGCTCGCCGTGGGGCTCACCGTGGGGGCGTGTCGCACCAGGGGCCCGATGGCGCAGAGCTGCAGCACCAGCAGCGCCCGCAGCAGCGCGCCCCACGGCTGCCCCACAAACGCCCCTTCTCCCCCCAAGTCCACGGGGGGCGGCCGGGATCCCGCCGTGGGGCGCCCCACGGAACCCCCCTCCCGCTCCTCCTGCCCCATGGCCGGCCGGCGCCCGAAGGTCGGGGTTGGGGGGGGGGAAGAAGGCGCCGTGGGGCAGGAGGCGAGACCCTTCCCGCCCCCCAAGTCATCACTCATTAACTCGGCCCCACACGGGTCAGCGCCCCACGGAATGTGCTTTATTGGGGGCGGGGAGGGCGGGGGGGAGGGGGAGGACGCCGTGGGGCAGAGTCCCTGTGGGTCGCAGAACCAGGGGGCTGAGCCGCCGTGGGGCAGAGCCGCTGTGGGGCAGAGTGCCGTGGGACGCCGTGGGGCAGAGCCCCTGTGGGGCAGAGCACCATGGCACAAAGCCCCTATGGGGCAGAGTGCCATGGGGCAGAGCCCCTGTGGGGCAGAGAACCAGGGGGCTGAGCCGCTGTGGGGCAGAGTGCCATGGGGCAGAGCCGCTGTGGGGCAGAGTGCCATGGGGCAGAGCCGCTGTGGGGCAGAGTGCCGCGGGACGCTGTGGGGCAGAGCGCCGTGGGGCAGAGCCCCTGTGGGGCAGAGCACCATGGCACAAAGCCCCTATGGGGCAGAGTGCCATGGGGCAGAGCCCCTGTGAGGCAGAGAACCAGGGGGCTGAGCCGCCGTGGGGCAGAGTGCTGTGGGGCAGAGCACCAGGGGGCTGAGCCGCCGTGGGGCAGAGCCACCGTGGGGCAGAGCGCCACGGCACAAAGCTGCTGTGGGGCAGAGCTGCTGTGGGGCAGAGCACCATGGCACAAAGCCGCTGTGGGGCAGAGATGGTGTGGGTCTGAGTGACATGGGGCAGAGCCGCCATAGGGCAGAGCTGCCGTGGGGCAGAGCCCCTGTGGGGCAGAGCCGCTGTGGGGCAGAGTGCTGTGGGGCAGAGCACCATGGCACAAAGCCGCTGTGGGGCAGAGCCCCCATGGGGCAGAGCTGCTGTGGGGCAGAGCACCATGGCACAAAGCCGCTATGGGGCACAGTGCCATGGGGCAGAGCCCCCATGGGGCTGAGCCCCTGTGGGGCAGAGAACCATGGGGCTGAGCCGCTGTGGGGCAGAGCGCTGTGGCACAAAGCCGCTATGGGGCAGAGCCCCTGTGGGTTTGAGCGCCATGGGGCAGAGCTGCCGTGGGGCAGAGCGCCATGGCACAAAGCCGCTATGGGGCAGAGCCAGTGTGGGTCTGAGCACCACGGGGCTGAGCCGCTGTGGGGCAGAGATGGTGTGGGTCTGAGTGCCATGGGGCAGAGCCGCCGTGGGGCAGAGCACCATGGCACAAAGCTGCTGTGGGGCAGAGCCGCTGTGGGGCAGAGCCCCTGTGGGGCAGAGCACCATGGCACAAAGCTGCTGTGGGGCAGAGCCCCCATGGGGCAGAGCTGCTGTGGGGCTGAGCGCCATGGCACAAAGCCGCTATGGGGCACAGTGCCATGGGGCAGAACCCCCATGGGGCTGAGCCGCTGTGGGGCAGAGCGCCGTGGCACAAAGCCGCTATGGGGCAGAGATGGTGTGGGTCTGAGTGACATGGGGCAGAGCCACCATAGGGCAGAGCTGCTGTGGGGCAGAGCCCCACGGCACAAAGCAGCTATGGGGCAGAGCCCCTGTGGGTTTGAGCGCCATGGGGCAGAGCTGCCGTGGGGCAGAGCGCCATGGCACAAAGCCGCTATGGGGCAGAGCCAGTGTGGGTCTGAGCACCACGGGGCTGAGCCGCTGTGGGGCAGAGATGGTGTGGGTCTGAGTGCCATGGGGCAGAGCCGCTGTGGGGCAGAGCCCCATGGCACAAAGCCGCTATGGGGCAGAGCCCCTGTGGGTCTGAGCCGCTACGGGGAGAAGGGCTGTGGGGCAGAGGAGGGTGGGGAGGAGGAGAAGAGCCGTGGGGCGGGGGGGTCCGTGGGGCGGTGGCGTCGCCGTGGGGCAGGGCCGCCGTGGGGCAGGGTCGCCGTGGGTCTCAGTAGTTGCCCCCCCGCTCCTGCTGCCGGTAGCCGCCGCGCCGCAGGTAGCCACCGTCCCCCTTGCGGTAGCCATCCTTCTGATCTGTGGGGCAGGGAATGGGGGGGGCACCCGCTGAGCCCTGGCTGTGGGGCTGGCTGTGGGGCAGGGCGAGAAGGGGGGGGGGGGGAAACGGGGGGGGGGGGGGGGGGTGATAGGGGGCAGGGTGTGGGGCAGGAAGGGGGGAAACGGGTGGGAAGGGGGGAGCTATGGGGCAGAAGGGGGGGGGGTGGGATGTGAGGTTGGTTATGGGGCAGGGTGTGGGGCAGAGAGGGGGAAAGGGGTGAGAAGGGAGGGGGAATAGGGGAGCTATGGGGCAGAAGGGGGGGGATGTGGGGCTGGCTGTGGGGCGGGCTGTGGGGCAATGGGGGTAATGGGGGAGCTGTGGGGCAGAAGGGGGGGGGATGTGGGGCAGGAGGTGGGGGGATGTGGGGCAGGGTGTGGGGCAATGGGGGTGGGGGAATGGCAGAGCTGTGGGGCAGGGAGTGGGGGGATGTGGGGCTGGGTGTGGGGCAGGATGTAGGGCAATGGGGGGCAAATGGGGGAGCTGTGGGGCAGAAGGGGGGGAGATGTGGGGCTGGCTGTGGGGCAGGGAATGGGGGGGGATACGGGGCAGGGTGTGGGGCAATGGGGGGGAATACAGGAGCTATGGGGCAGAAGGTGGGGGGGGATACGGGGCTGGCTGTGGGGCAGGTTGTGGGGCAGAAGGGGGCAAATGGGTGGCGATGGGGGGAGAATAGGGGCGCTGTGGGGCTGAAAGTGGGGGGATGTGGGGCAGGAGGGTGGATGTGGGGCTGGCTATGGGGCAGGGTTTGGGGTGGGATGTGGGGCAGGGAGCGAGGCTGGGTGTGGGGCGGGATGTGGGGCAATGGGGGGGGGGAATGGGGGAGCTGTGGGGCAGAAGGTGGGGGAGGCGTGTGGGGCAGGAGGGGGTGGGTGGGAGATGTGGGGCAGGGGATGTGTGGGGCAGGAGCGGGGGGGGAATGGGTGGAGCCGTGGGGTGTGTGGGGCGGGATGTGGGGAGGTGTGGGGCAGGAGGGGGGGTGTGTGTGGGGAACCATCTGAGAACAGGGGTGGGGAACGGGTGGAGCCGTGGGGCTGAGGGCGATGTGTGGGGCGGGGACGTGTGGGGCGGGGGACGTGTGGGGCGGGGGAAGGTGTGGGTCAGGGATGTGTGGGGCAAGAAGGTGTGGGGCGGGGAAGGTGTGGGGCGGGGACGTGTGGGGCGGGGAACGTGTGGGGCGGGGAAGGTGTGGAGCGGGGAAGGTGTGGGGCGGGGAAGGTGTGGGGCGGGGAAGGTGTGGGGCGGGGAAAGTGTGGAGTGGGGAGGTGTGGGGCGAGAAGGTGTGGGGCGGGGAACGTGTGGGGTCGGGAATGTGTGGGGTGGGGATGTGTGGGGCGGGGGACGTGTGGGGCGAGAAGGTGTGGGGCGGGGAACGTGTGGGGCGGGGAACGTGTGGGGCGGGGAACGCGTGGGGCGGGGACGTGTGGGGCGGGGAAAGTGTGGGGCGGGGAAAGTGTGGGGCGGGGAAAGTGTGGGGCGGGGAAAGTGTGGGGCGGGGAACGTGTGGGGCGAGAAGGTGTGGGGTGGGGATGTGTGGGGTGGGGATGTGTGGGGCAAGAAGGTGTGGGTCAGGGACGTGTGGGGCGGGGAATGTGTGGGTCGGGAATGTGTGGGACTGGGAATGTGTGGGGCCGGGAATGTGTGGGGCCGGGAATGTGTGGGACCGGGAATGTGTGGGGCCGGGAATGTGTGGGGGTGAGGAACCATCTGAGAACGGGGCTGGGAGATGGTTGGTGCTGCTGGTGGTGGGGGGGAAACAGGTGGTGGTGTGGGGCGGGGAATGTGTGGGTCGGGGACGTGTGGGGTGGGGAAAGTGTGGGGCCGGGAATGTGTGGGGTGGGGACGTGTGGGGGGGGGACGTGTGGGGGTGAGGAACCGCCTGAGAACGGGGCTGGGAGATGGTTGGTGCTGGTGGGGAAACGGGTGGCGGTGTGGGGCGGGGAATGCGTGGGGCGCAACGTGTGGGTCGGGGGATGTGTGGGGCGGGGAATGTGTGGGGCAGGACCTCGGAAGTAGCCGCCGTAGGAGCCCTGCTTGTGGTCGAAGACGCGCTCGTTGTTCTCCACCAGGTTCCCCAGTTTCTCCGCCAGCTGCAGCGCCAGGTTCTGCTGCGCCGTGGGCTCCGTCCGGTGCATCATCACCGTCTGCGTGGGCTGGTCCAGCGACGCCTGCGCCCCGCGACACCCCCCCGTCAGCCCCACGCCCGCCCCACGGCCGCCCCACGCCCGCCCCACACACCCACCATCAGCTCCTCGTTGATGATCATCTTGCTGATGATGCTGTGCACCGTGGGCAGGTCCAGCTCAAACATGGCCGCCAGGATCTCCATGCTGGAGGGGGGCGGGGTTAAGAAGGCGGAGGGGGGACACGGACCACGCCCCTCGGCCCCGCCCCGGCCCCGCCCGTCACCTGATGGAGTCGTAGACGCTGCTGTAGGTGAAGAGGTAGGTGCGGAGAGACTCCTCCTGGATCTTCCTGCGGGGGAAGGGAGCGATGATGGCGGGCGGCAAGATGGCGGCCGCGGGGAACAAGAGGGAGGAGGAGGAGGAGGAGGCGCCGAGGTGGAGAACCCAACGCGGAGAACCCGAGATGGAGACCAGAAGGTGGAGGCCCCCGAGATGGAGGAGAACCCAAAATGGAGGCCCCAAGATGGAGAACCCAAGATGGAGACCAGAAGGTGGAGGCCTCCAAGATGGAGGAGAACCCAAAATGGAGGCCCCAAGATGGAGAACCCAAGATGGAGGAGAAGCCAAGATGGAGGCGAACCCCGAGATGGAGGCGAACCCCGAGATGGAGGAAGCCCCAAGATGGAGGAGAACCCAAGATGGAGGAGAACCCAAGATGGAGGAGAACCCAAGATGGAGGAGAACCCAAGATGGAGGAGAACCCAAGATGGAGGCCCCAAGATGGAGGCGAACCCAAGATGGAGGCGAACCCAAGATGGAGGCGAACCCAAGATGGAGGCGAACCCAAGATGGAGGAGAACCCAAGATGGAGGAGAACCCAAGATGGAGGAGAACCCAAGATGGAGGCCCCAAGATGGAGGCGAACCCAAGATGGAGGCGAACCCAAGATGGAGGAGAACCCAAGGTGGAGGCGAACCCAAGATGGAGGAGAACCCAAGATGGAGGAGAACCCAAGATGGAGGAAGCCCCAAGATGGAGAACCCAAGATGGAGGAGAACCCAAGATGGAGGAGAACCCAAGATGGAGGAAGCCCCAAGATGGAGGCCCCAAGATGGAGGCCCCAAGATGGAGGAGAAGCCAAGATGGAGGAGGCCCCAAGATGGAGAACCCAAGATGGAGGAGAACCCAAGATGGAGAATCCAAGATGGAGAATCCAAGATGGAGAATCCAAGATGGAGACCACAAGATGGAGAATCCAAGATGGAGACCACAAGATGGAGACCAGAAGGTGGAGACGAACCCAAAATGGAGGCCCCAAGATGGAGGAAGCCCCAAGGTGGAGGACCCAAGATGGAGACCAGAAGATGGAGGCCCCCAAGATGGAGGAGAACCCAAGATGGAGAAGGCTTCAAGATGGAGAACCCAAGAGGGAGACCCCAAGCTGGAGACCCCAAGGTGGAGGCCAGAAGATAGAGGAGACACCAAAATGGAGGAAGCCCCAAGATGGAGACCAGGAGATGGAGGAGGCCCCAATATGGAGGAGAACCCAAGATGGAGACCCCAAGATGGAGGCCCCAAGATGGAGACCAGAAGATGGAGGAGGCCCCAAGGTGGAGGAAGCTCCAAGATGGAGACCCCAAGGTGGAGACCCCAAGGTGGAGACCAGGAGATGGAGGCCCCAAGGTGGAGGAGAACCCAAGATGGAGGCCCCAAGATGGAGAACCCAAGATGGAGACCAGAAGATGGAGGAGAACCCAAGATGGAGGGAGCTCCAAGATGGAGACCCCAAGGTGGAGAACCCAAGATGGAGACCAGAAGATGGAGGAGGCCCCAAGATGGAGGAGAACCCCAGATGGAGGCCCCAAGATGGAGGAGAACCCAAGATGGAGGAAGCCCCAAGGTGGACGAGACCCCCAAGCTGGAGGCCAGAAAATGGAGGTGGCCCCACAGTGGAAAGCAAGAGATGGAGGAGGCCCCAAGGTGGAGGGAGCTCCAAGATGGAGACCGGGAGATGGAGACCAGAAGATGGAGGAGGCCCCAAGATGGAGGAAGCTCCAAGATGAAGGAGGCCCCAAGATAAAGGAAGCTCCAAGATGGAGACCAGGAGATGGAGACCAGGAGATGGAGACCAGGAGATGGAGACCAGGAGATGGAGGAGGCCCCAAGATGGAGACCAGGAGATGGAGGCCCCAAGATGGAGGAGGCCCCACAGTGGAAACCAGGAGATGGAGGAGGCCCCAAGGTGGAGGAAGCTCCAAGATGAAGGAGGCCCCAAGATAGAGGAAGCTCCAAGATGGAGACCAGGAGATGGAGACCAGGAGATGGAGACCAGAAGATGGAGACCAGAAGATGGAGGAGGCCCCAAGATGGAGACCAGGAGATGGAGACCCCAAGATGGAGACCAGGAGATGGAGGAGGCCCCAAGATAGAGGAAGCTCCAAGATGGAGACCCCAAAGTGGAGACCCCAAGGTGGAGACCAGGAGACGGAGGCCCCAAGATGGAGGAGGCCCCAAGATGGAGACCAGGAGATGGAGACCAGGAGATGGAGGAGGCCCCACGGTGGAAAGCAGGAGATGGAGGAGGCCCCAAGGTGGAGGGAGCTCCAAGATGGAGACCAGAAGATGGAGACCAGAAGATGGAGGAGGCCCCAAGATGGAGGAGGCCCCAAGATGGAGGAAGCTCCAAGATGGAGACCCCAAAGTGGAGACCCCAAGGGGGAGACCAGGAGACGGAGGCCCCGAGATGGAGACCAGGAGATGGAGGAGGCCCCAGGATGGAGGAAGCTCCAAGATGGAGACCAAAAGATGGAGACCAGAAGATGGAGACCAGAAGATGGAGACCAGAAGATGGAGACCAGAAGATGGAGACCAGAAGATGGAGGAGGCCCCAAGATGGAGACCAGAAGATGGAGGAGGCCCCAAGATGGAGACCAGAAGATAGAGGAGACCCCAAGATGGAGACCAGAAGATGGAGACCAGAAGATGGAGACCAGAAGACGGAGGAGGCCCCAAGATGGAGACCAGGAGATGGAGGAGGCCCCAAGATGGAGGAAGCTCCAAGATGGAGACCCCAAGGTGGAGACCAGGAGACGGAGGCCCCAAGATGGAGGAGACCCCAAGATGGAGACCCCGAGATGGAGACCAGGAGATGGAGACCCCGAGATGGAGACCAGGAGATGGAGACCAGGAGATGGAGGAGACCCCGCGGTGGTGGAGGCCAGAAGACGGAGCCCCCCCCCCATCGTCTGCCCCCCCCCCCGCCCCCCCGGGGCACCCACCTGACCAACATGGCGCGGACCTTGTCGGCCTCGGGGAAGAGGTCCCAGACCTTCCCGTTCATCTTCTCGTTGACCACGTAGCGGTGGCAGCTGCGCCAGTCCCCCATCTTCATGGCCTTGGAGGCCGCCACCACGTGCTCCCGCATGGACTCCGGTGGCCCTGGGGAAGAAGAAGACGCTTAGGGGGGGGGGGCTGGGATCTATGGGGCGGAGGAGGAGATAGGCGGGGGGGGGGGGGGATGGATGTGTGGGTCCTGCCCCACGTCTCGCCCACCCAGGAGGGGTTGTCTCTCCCCCACGCGCAGCTGGTGGTGGAACTGTTTGCTGATCATGCGACGCCGGGCGTCGAACTCGTGGGCCGCCATGTAGGGGATCTCCAACAACATGGCGGCCACCAGGTAGACGCACTCCAGCAGCTCCAGGTTGACGTGCATGTGGAAGGGCACCTGGCGCCGCTTCTCCACCTTCTCCTGCTCCGGGTTCCGTTCCTGAAGGCTCCGGAGGAGAAGACCTTGACCCAGCAGCTCCTTGGCCCGACCCGAGCTCTGGATGTCCAAGAGGGCGTTGTGGGCGTCTTTGATCAGACCCTCGCGGAAAGCGCAGATGCCCAGTTGGACCATGGTGCGGTTGTAGAGGATCTGTGGGGCGGAGACGTGGGGCAGAGAGGTGAGGAACCCGCCAGGAACCTTCTGGAGACCATGGTGGAACCCCATAACTCACGTCATCGGAGGTGCTGAGGGAGAAGGAACTGAGGAACTCCAGAGGAACCCACAAGGAACCTCAAAGAGATGGTGGTGGAACCCTCTGGAGATGGCGGGAGAGGACTTGGGGGGCAGAGGGGTGTGGGGCTGAGGAGGAACCTTCTGGAGACCATGGTGGAACCCCATAAACCACGTCATGGAGACAGCAAGGGAGAAGGAGTTGAGGAACTCCAGAGGAACCCACGAGGAACCTTCTCAAGATGGTTGTTGGAACCCTCTGGAGATGGCGGGAGAGGACTTGGGGGGCAGGGAGATGTGGGGCAGGTGAGGAACCCCCTGGAGATGGTGGTGGAACCCCATAAATCACGTTATTGGAGGTGCCGAGGGAGAAGGAACTGAGGAACTCCAGAGGAACCCACGAGGAACCTCAAAGAGATGCTGGTGGAACCCTCTGGAGATGGCGGGAGAGGACTTGGGGGGCAGAGGGGTGTGGGGCTGAGGAGGAACCTTCTGGAGACCATGGTGGAACCCCATAAATCACGTTATGGAGAAGGTGAAGGAGAAGGAACTGAGGAACCCACAAGGAACCTCATAGAGATGGTGGTGGAACCCATGAGGAACCTTCTGAAGATGGTGGGGAAGGACTTGGGGGGCAGGGAGATGTGGGGCTGAGGAGGAACCTTCTGAAGACCATGATGGAACCCCATAACTCATGTCATGGAGGAGGTGAGACAGGAGAAGTTGAGGAACTCCAGAGGAACCAACATAGAACTCATAGAGATGGTGGTTGGAACCCTCTGGAGATGGTGGGAGAGGACTTGGGGGGCAGGGAGATGTGGGGCAGGTGAGGAACCCCCTGGAGATGGTGGTGGAAGCCCGTAAGGAACCTTCTGGAGACGATGATGGAGGACTTGGGGGGCGGACGAGGAACCCCCTGGAGGCGGTGACGGACCAGGAGCCGGAGGAAGTGGGGAGAGGGGTCAGAGGGACTTGGGGGGGCGAGTTGGGGGGCAGAGAGATGTCAGAACCCCCGAGGAATCCACCAGGAACCCCACGGAGATGCCACTGGAAGAGTCAGTGGGCAAAGCACAGAAGCCTGCCCCATAGAGAGTTTGGGGCCACTTGTGGGGCAACTTATGGGGCAGAAAGACGATGGAATCCAGGAGGAACCTGTGAGGAACCCATGAGAAACCCTACAGAGACGCCCGTAACCGACCCAACACCCGCCGTACCGAGGGGTACGCTCGTGCTATGGGGTCTGCCTGCCCCATAGAGAGTTTGGGGCCACTTGTGGGGCAACTTATGGGGCAGAAAGATGATAGAATCCAGGAGGAACCTGTGAGGAACCCATAAAGAACCCTACAGAGACGCCCGTAACCGACCCAACGCCCACCAGCCGGAAGCGTACGTTTGCGCTATGGGGTCTGCCTGCCCCATAGAGAGTTCGGGACCACTTGTGGGGCAACTTATGGGGCAGAAAGACGACAGAATCCAGGAGGAACCTGTGAGGAACCCATGAAGAACCCTACAGAGACGCTCGTAACCGACCCAACGCCCACCGTACCGAGGCGTACGCTCGTGCTATGGGGTCTGCCCGCCCCATAGTGAGTTTGGGACCACTTGTGGGGTGACTTATGGGGCAGAAAGACGATGGAATCCAGGAGGAACCTGTGAGGAACCCATGAGAAACCCTATAGAGACGCCCATAACCGACCCAACACCCGCCGTACAGAGGTGTACGCTCGTGCTATGGGGTCTGCCTGCCCCATAGAGAGTTCGGGACCACTTGTGGGGCAACTTATGGGGCAGAAAGACGACAGAATCCAGGAGGAACCCGTGAGGAACCCATGAAGAACCCTACAGAGACGCCCGTAACCAACCCAACACCCGCCGTACCGAGGCGTACGCTTGCGCTATGGGGTCTGCCCGCCCCATAGAGAGTTTGGGACCACTTGTGGGGCAACTTATGGGGCAGAAAAATGATGGAATCCAGGAGGAACCCGTGAGGAACCCATGAAGAACCCTACAGAGATGCCCATAACCAACCCAACACCCGTTGTACCGAGGCGTACGCTTGCGCTATGGGGTCTGCCCGCCCCATAGACAGTTCGGGGCCACTTGTGGGGCAACTTATGGGGCAGAAAGACGACAGAATCCAGGAGGAACCCGTGAGGAACCCATGAGAAACCCTACAGAGACGCCCGTAACCGACCCAACGCCCACCAGCCGGAAGCGTCCGTTTGTGCTACGGGTTCCGCCCGCCCCATAGCGACCCGTGGCCCCCCCCCCCCCCCCCCTCCCCCCAAGTCCGCCCCATAGCGCTGACCTGGACGGGGGGGTCGGCGTGCTGGATGTTGTCCTGGAGGTGGGACATGAGCATGAGGTCGCGGGCGGCGTACCAGCGGCTGTGCAGCGCGTGGTGGTAGATGTGGCAGAGGATGGCGCAGGTGCGGATGCGGTCGGTGCGGTCCTTGGCGTAGACGAACTTGCAGAGACGCTCCATGAGGGCGGCGGAATCTTCTTCTTCTTCTTCTTCGCCACCTTCGCCCCACACTTGGGGGTCGCCCGCCCCACGGCGCCGGGCCCCGTAGTCGAACTTGTAGTAGGTGTGGAGGACGCGGCGCAGGTAGACGCGGCAGAGCTCCTCCGTCGTCCCCTTCTCCTGCAGGTACCGCTGGAGGCGGGCGATGATGGCGCACACCCGCCCCTCGTCCTTCAGGTGCTCCACGTACTCTGGGGGGGGCGGACGGCGCCACTTGGGGGTCAGGCCGCCCGCTCCCTGCCCCACACGGCGGGCGGCTCCTTCCCCCCCCGCCCCCCACACACACGCACCCTCCCGCGGCCCCTCACCTTGGGAGTGGGGGTCGGTGTTTTGCATGATCTTGGTGAACTCCTCGTCCATGCGCTCCACCAGCGTCAGGATGCAGCCCCGCACGCGGTAGGGCTGGGGGGGGAGGGGGAGGGACCCACAAGTTGGGGGGCGGGACCCATAGCGGAGCCGCAAGGGGTTGTTCAGACCCACAAGTTGAGTCCCAACCCTCAAAGTGCTTCTACGCGGCCGTAAGAACCTTCAAACTGCTCTTCCAGACCCATAAGTAGGTCCTCCAGACCCATAACTGACCCACAGCGGACCCACAAGTTGGGGGGCGGACCCATAGCGGAGCCGCAAGTGGTTCTTCAGACCCACAAGTCGGGTCCCAACCCCAAAAGTGGTTCTTCAAGGCTATAAGAAGCTCCAAACTGCTCTTCCAGACCCATAAGTAGCTCCTCCAGACCCACAACTGACCCACAGCGGACCCACAAGTTGGGGGGCGGACCCATAGCGGAGCCGCAAGGGGTTGTTCAGACCCACAAGTTGAGTCCCAACCCTCAAAGTGCTTCTACGCGGCCGTAAGAACCTTCAAACTGCTCTTCCAGACCCATAAGTAGGTTCTCCAGACCCACAACTGACCCACAAGTTGGGGGGCAGGACCCACGGCAGAGCCGCAAGGGGTTGTTCAGACCCACAAGTTGAGTCTCAACCCTCAAAGTGCTTCTACGCGGCCGTAAGAACCTCCAAACTGCTCTTCCAGACCCATAAGTAGGTTCCCCAGACCCACGACTGACCCACAGCAGACCCACAAGTTGGGGGGCGGACCCATAGCGGAGCCGCAAGGGGTTCTCCAGCCCCACAAGTTGAGTCTCAGCCCTCAAAGTGCTTCTACGCGGCCGTAAGAAGCTCCAAACTGCTCTTCCAGACCCATAAGTAGCTCCTCCAGACCCACAACTGACCCACAGCGGACCCACAAGTTGGGGGGCGGGACCCACGGCGGAGCCGCAAGGGGTTCTGCAGCCCCACAAGTCGGGTCTCCACCCCCACAAGTGCTTCTACACGGCCGTAAGAACCTTCAAACTGCTCTTCCAGACCCATAAGTAGCTGCTCCAGACCCACATCTGACCCACAAGTCATTGGCCCAGACCCATAGCGGACCCATGGCGGACCCACAACTGCTCCCTCCAGCCCCACAACTCCCCCCTCCAGCCCCACAACGCCCTCCCAGGACCCACAACTCCCCGTCCAGCCCCACAACTCCCTCCCCAGCCCCACAAGTACCTTCTCCAGCCCCACAACTCCCCATCCCCAACCCCTAATTCCTCCTCCAGCCCCACAACTCCCCTCCCAGGACCCATAACTCCCCCCACGAGCCCCGTAACTCCTTCCCAGCCCCACAAGTACCTTCTCCAGCCCCATAACTCCCCCCTCCAACCCCACAACTCCCTCCCCAGCCCCACAAGTACCTTCTCCAGCCCCACAACTCCCCCCTCCAGCCCCACAACTCCCCTCCCAGGACCCACAACTCCCCCCATGAGCCCCATAACTCCCTCCCAGGACCCACAACTCCCCCCTCCAGCCCCACAACGCCCTCCCCAGCCCCACAAGTACCTTCTCCAGCCCCACAAGTCCTCCTCCCCAACCCCGTAATTCCTCCTCCAGCCCCATAACTCCCCCCTCCAGCCCCACAACTCCCCCTCCCCAACCCCGTAATTCCTCCTCCAGCCCCATAACTCCCTCCCAGGACCCACAACTCCCCCCTCCAGCCCCACAAGTACCTTCTCCAGCCCCACAACTCCCCATCCCCAACCCCTAATTCCTCCTCCAGCCCCACAACTCCCCCCTCCAGCCCCACAACTCCCCTCCCAGGACCCACAACTCCCCCCATGAGCCCCATAACTCCCGCCCAGGACCCACAACTCCCCCTCCAGCCCCACAACTCCCTCCCCAGCCCCACAAGTCCCTCCCCAGCCCCACAAGTACCTTCTCCAGCCCCACAACTCCTCCTCCCCAACCCCGTAATTCCCCCTCCAGCCCCACAACTCCCTCCCCAGCCCCACAAGTACCTTCTCCAGCCCCATAACTCCCCTCCCCAGCCCCACAACTCCCCCCTCCAGCCCCACAACTCCCCTCCCAGGACCCACAACTCCCCCCATGAGCCCCATAACTCCCTCCCAGGACCCACAACTCCCCTCCCCAGCCCCACAACGCCCTCCCCAGCCCCACAAGTACCTTCTCCAGCCCCACAACTCCCCTCTCCAGCCCCACAACTCCCATCCCCAGCCCCACAACTCCCCCCTCCAGCCCCACAACTCCCCCCTCCAGCCCCACAACTCCCCCTCCCCAACCCCGTAATTCCTCCTCCAGCCCCACAACTCCCTCCCAGGACCCACAACTCCCCCCACGAGCCCCGTAACTCCTTCCCAGCCCCACAAGTACCTTCTCCAGCCCCATAACTCCCCCCTCCAACCCCACAACTCCCTCCCCAGCCCCACAACTCCCCCCTCCAGCCCCACAACTCCCCCCTCCAGCCCCACAACTCCCCTCCCAGGACCCACAACTCCCCCCATGAGCCCCATAACTCCCTCCCAGGACCCACAACTCCCCTCCCCAGCCCCACAACTCCCTCCCCAGCCCCACAACTCCCCCTCCCCAACCCCGTAATTCCCCCTCCAGCCCCGTAACTCCCCTCCCAGGACCCACAACTCCCCTCCCCAGCCCCACAGCGCCCCCCCCCCGCCCGCCCCACGGCCGCCCCACACCTGCTCGGGGTTGGCCAGGTTCTCGGACTCCTCCAGGATGTTCTCCCCGATGAAGATCTCGGGGTGGGCGAAGAGCACGTCCAGCAGCTCCTCGATGCAGCCCAGGCACTTCTGCCACATCTCCGCCTGGGGGGCGGGCGGCCCTCAGCCCCACGGCGCGCCCCACGGCGCCGCCCGCCCCACACGCCTCCCCCGGGGAGAGGGGGCTGGGGGGGCGCCCACAGTCGGGGGGTGGGGGCAGGGGGGTGAGGGGAGCTCCCTCGTCACCTCCAGGGTCACCCCCGGCCCCATAGATCCCCCCCCCCCAGCCCCATAGATCTGCCTGCCCCATAGATCTGCCTGCCCCATAGATCCCCGCCCCACACATCCGCGTTTGGGGTCGGAATCGGAGAGGAAGGCGACGGGGTTGGGCTCCAGCTTCACCTCCAGGGTCACCCCCAGCCCCATAGATCCCTCCCAGCCCCACAGATCCCAGCCCCACAGATCCTTCCGACCCACATCCTGCCCCACACATCCACGTTTGGGGTCGGAATCGGAGAGGAAGGCGATGGGGTTGAGCTCCATCTTCACCCTCAAGGCCACCCCCAGCCCCATAGATCCCTCTCAGCCCCATAGGTCTGTCTGCCCCATAGATCCCAGCCCCACAGATCCTTCCGACCCACATCCCACCCCAGACATCCACGTTTGGGGTCAGAATCGGAGAGGAAGGCGACGGGGTTGGGCTCCAGCTTCACCTCCAGGGCCACCCCCAGCCCCATAGATCCCCCCCAGACCCACAGATCCCCCTCCGACCCATAGATCTGCCTGCCCCATAGATCCCCACCCCACACATCCGCGTTTGGGGTTGAAATTGGAGAGGAACACAACGGGGCTGAGCTCCAGCTTCACCTCCAGGCCACCCCCAGCCCCACAGATCCCTCTCAGCCCCATAGATCTGTCTGCCCCATAGATCCTGGACCCATAGCTCCTTCTGACCCACAACCTGCCCCACATATCCGCATAAGTGGCCATTTTAGGTTGAAAACGGAGAGGAACGGGACGGGGTTGAGCTCCATCTTCACCTCCACGGCCACCCCCAGCCCCATAGATCCCCCTCAGCCCCATAGATCCCTCTCAGCCCCACAGATCCCCTCAGACCCATAGATCCCAGCCCCATAGCTCCTTCCGACCCACAACCTGCCCCACATATCTGCATAAGTCGCCGTTTTGGGTTGAAAACGGAGAGGAACGGGACGGGGTTGAGCTCCATCTTCACCTCCACGGCCACCCCCAGCCCCATAGATCCCTCCCAGCCCCATAGATCCCCCTCAGACCCACAGATCCCAGCCCCATAGCTCCTTCCGACCCACATCCCGCCCCACACATCCACATAAGTCGCCGTTTTGGGTTGAAATCGGAGAGGAACGTGACGGGGTTGAGCTCCATCTTCACCTCCAGGGCCACCCCCAGCCCCACAGATCCCCCCCCCAGCCCCATAGATCCCCGCCCCACACATTCCCCGCCCCACACCTTCATGTAGGTGGCCAGGTTGGGGTTGTAGTCGTAGAGGGACGCGATGATGTTGAACTTGATCTTCACCTCCAGGGCCACCCCCAGCCCGTTCTCGTTGGCGATGGCCACCAGCAGCTGCAGCAGCTCGATCTGGGCCGCCCTATAGCGACGGTGGGGGGCAGAACCGTGGGTCCGGCCCCTGCCCCACATCGCCTCCGCCCCACGGCGTCGTCCGTCCGTCCGCCCCCCACCTACCGATCCGTCCCCTTCTTCCCCCGCGCCTGCAGGATCTCGTTGAGCTTCTTCACCACCACGGCCGGGGTGATCTCCGTCCCCTTGGCGAACATCTTGGGCTTCTCCTATGGGGGGGCCCGGGGGGCACTTAGGGGGCGCTGCCCCATAGCGACGCGTCCCCCCCCCACCCCCCCAGCCCCATACCTTGACCAGGGGGACGCCCCCCTTGACCTTCTCCCACTCGCCGCCGCCATCGTTCTCCTCCTCCTCCTCCTCGTAGCGGCGGCTCTTGCGGTCGTGCTTCTTCTTGGCCTTCTCCTCCCGCCGCCGCTCGCCCCCTTTCTTGTCCTCCTCCCTGTGGGGCAGACCCATAAGTAAGGGGGCGGACACACCCCCACCCACCCGGCACCCCCCCCGGCCCCACACTTAGGGGGAAAACGCCGAGTTTTTGGAGGAATTTGGGAGGCCGAGGGAGCGAATCGTCTTCGTCCCCGTGGGGCTGCCCCATAAGTGGTGGGGCAGAGACCCCCCATCCCCCCCCAGCCCCACACTTATGGGGCAAACACTGAAGAACTTGGAGGCCGAGGGGCTGAATCGCCCTCCTCCCTGTGGGGCAGCCCCATAAGCAGTGGGGCAGACACACAACATACCCTCCATCCCCCCCCAGCCCCACACTTATGGGGCAAACGCCGAGTTTTTGGAGGAATTTGGAGGCCGAGGGAGCGAATCGTCCTTGTCCCTGTGGGGCAGACCCATAAGTGGTGGGGCAGACGACCCCCCCGCGTCCCCCAGCCCCACACTTATGGGGCAAACACCGACTTTTTGAGCAACTCAGAGGCCAAGGGAGTGAATTGTCCTCAATTTTCCTCGTCCCTGTGGGGCAGACCCATAAGTAAGGGGGCGGACACCCCCCCCCGGCACCCTCCCGGCCCCCCCCCGGCCCCACACTTATGGGGCAAACGCCGAGTTTTTGGAGGAATTTGGAGGCCGAGGGAGCGAATCGTCTTCGTCCCTGTGGGGCAGCCCCATAAGCGGTGGGGCAGACACCCCTCCAGCCCCCCCCAGCCCCACACTTATGGGGCACACACCGACTTTTTGAGCAACTCAGAGGCCAAGGGAGCGAATTCTCCTCAATTTTCCTCGTCCCTGTGGGGCAGCCCCACAAGCGGTGGGGCGGGCGACCCCCCCATCCCCCCCCGCGCCCCCCAGCCCCACACTTATGGGGCAAACGCCGACTTTTTAGACGAATTTGGAGGCCGAGGGGGCAAATCGTCCTCGTCCCTGTGGGGCTGCCCCATAAGCGGTGGGGCGGGCGACCCCCCCATCCCCCCCCATCCCCCCCCCACCCCCCAGCCCCACACTTGTGGGGCCCAAACTGACTTTTTGAGGAACTTGGAGGCCAAGGAGGCGAATTTTCCTTGTCCCTGTGGGGCTGCCCCATAAGTGGTGGGGCAGACACACAACATACCCCCCCAGCCCCCCCAGCCCCACACTTATGGGGCAAACGCCGACTTTTTGGACGAATTTGGAGGCCAAGGGAGCGAATTGTCCTCATCCCTATGGGGCAGCCCCACAAGTGGTGGAGTGGGCAACCCCCCCATCCCCCCCCAGCCCCACACTTATGGGGCACACACCGACTTTTTGAGCAACTCAGAGGCCAAGGGAGCGAATTCTCCTCAATTTTCCTCGTCCCTGTGGGGCAGCCCCACAAGCGGTGGGGCGGGCGACCCCCCCATCCCCCCCCGCGCCCCCCAGCCCCACACTTATGGGGCAAACGCCGACTTTTTAGACGAATTTGGAGGCCGAGGGGGCGAATCATCCTCGTCCCTGTGGGGCAGCCCCATAAGTGGTGGGGCGGGTGACTCCCCCATCCCCCCCCCCACCCCCCCCCCACCCCCCAGCCCCACACTTATGGGGCAGACACTGACTTTTTGAGGAACTTGGAGGCCAAGGGGGCCAATTGTCCTCCATTTTCCTCGTCCCTGTGGGGCAGCCCCACAAGCGGTGGGTTGGGCAACCCCCCCAGGCCCCCCCCCACCCCCCCAGCCCCCCAGTTATGGGGCAGACACTGACTTTTTGAGGAACTTGGAGGCCAAGGGGGCGAATTGTCCTCGTCCCTGTGGGGCTGCCCCATAAGTGGTGGGGCAAACACCCCCCCATGCCCCCCAGCCCCACACTTATGGGGCACACACCGACATTTTGAGCAAATTAGAGGCAAAGGGGGTGAATTTTTCTCATCCCTGTGGGGCAGCCCCACAAGCGGTGGGTCGGGCCACCCCCCCAGGCCCCCCCCCCACCCCCCCAGCCCCACACTTGTGGGGCCCAGACTGACTTTTTGAGGAACTTGGAGGCCAGGGAGGTGAATTTCCCGTCGTCTTCGTCCGTCTCGGAGTCGGTGTCGGAGTCGGACGAGCCCCAATCTTCCTCCTCCTCCGAGTCCTCCTCCTCCTCCTCCCCCTCCCCCTCCTCCTCCTCGCCCTGCGACCCCCCCCCCGCAAAGAAAACGGTCACTTAGGGGGCGGGCCCCACACCCCTTCCCCCCTGCCCCACACCTCCCCTCCCAGCCCCACACCTTGGCGTAGCGGCTCCGCTCCCCGCCCCCATCTTTCTTCTTCAAGAAGGCGCCGACGCCGCCATCGTCCTCCTCCTCCCCCGACGAGGAAGAGCCGGAGGCTGCCGTGGGGCAGGAGAGAAAAAAACAAAGGGGGTCTCGTCCTGCCCCATAGAGCTCTGCCCCATAGAGCCCCGCCCCACGGAGCTCTGCCCCACGGAAGGCAGCCGGCCCCCGGGGTTTCACCTTCGGAGTCGCGGCTTTTCTTCTCCTCGTCCTCGTCCGACTGCTCCGGGTTCTGCCGTGGGGCAGGGGGAGGTTGGGGGGCAGAGGGGGGGGGGGGGGGGTGTGGGGGGTAAAAGGGCTGCCCCATAAGTGGCCCGGCTGCCCCACAAGCGGCCCCCCCCCCCCGAAGCAGCGGAGCTGCCCCCAACTCCCTCCCCCAGGGCCACAATCGCCTTCTCCAGCCCCATAACTACCTCCCCAGACCCACAAGTGCCTCCCCAGCCCCACAAGTGACCCACCTGACCCACAAGTGCCTCACCTGACCCACAAGTGCCCCCCAAAGCCCCATAGCTGCCCCACAACTCCCTCCCCCAGAGCCACAATTGCCTTCTCCAGCCCCATAACTACCTCTCCCAGACCCATAAGTGACCCACCTGACCCACAAGTGACCCACCTGACCCACAAGTGCCCCACAAGTTCCCCCAAAGCCCCGTAACTGCCCCACAACTCCCATCCTCAGACCCACAGTTGCCTTCTCCAGCCCCATAACTACGCCTTCCAGACCTACAACTGGCCCCCCAGCCCCACAAGTGGCCCCCCAGCCCCACAAGTGCCCCCCAAAGCCACGGAGCTGCCCCACAACTCCCTCCGCCAGGGCCACAATCGCCTTCTCCAGCCCCATAACTACCTCCCCAGACCCACAAGTGCCTCCCCAGCCCCATAAGTATCCCCCCAGCCCCACAACTGGCCCCCCAGCCCCACAAGTGCCTCACCTGACCCACAAGTGCCCCCCAAAGCCCCATAGCTGCCCCACAACTCCCTCCCTCAGAGCCACAATCGCCTTCTCCAGCCCCATAACTACCTCCCCAGACCCACAAGTGCCCCACAAGTGCCTCACCTGACCCACAAGTGCCCCACAAGTTCCCCCAAAGCCCCATAACTGCCTCACAGCTCCCTCCCAGAAACCCACAGTCGCCTTCTCCAGCCCCATAACTACGCCTTCCAGCCCCACAAGTGCCCCCCCAGCCCCACAAGTGCCCCCCAAAGCTGCGGAGCTGCCCCCAACTCCCTCCGCCAGAGCCACAGTCGCCTTCTCCAGCCCCATAACTACCTCCACCAGCCCCACAACTGGCCCCCCAGCCCCACAAGTGACATACCTGACCCACAAGTGCCTCACCTGACCCACAAGTGCCCCACAAGTTCCCCCAAAGCCTCATAACTGGCCCCATAACTACCCCACAACTCTCTCTCTAAGACCCACAGTCGCCTTCTCCAGCCCCATAACTACACCTTCCAGACCCACAACTGGCCCCCCAGCCCCACAAGTGCCTCACCTGACCCACAAGTGCCCCCCAAAGCCCCATAGCTGCCCCACAACTCCCTCCCTCAGAGCCACAATCGCCTTCTCCAGCCCCATAACTACCTCTCCCAGACCCATAAGCGGCTCCCCAGCCCCACAAGTGACCCACCTGACCCACAAGTGCCTCACCTGACCCACAAGTGCCCCACAAGTTCCCCCAAAGCCCCGTAACTGCCCCACAACTCCCATCCTCAGACCCACAGTCGCCTTCTCCAGCCCCATAACTACGCCTTCCAGACCTACAACTGGCCCCCCAGCCCCATAAGTGGCCCCCCAGCCCCATAAGTGGCCCCCCAGCCCCACAAGTGCCCCCCAAAGCCACGGAGCTGCCCCACAACTCCCTCCCCCAGGGCCACAATCCCGTTCTCCAGCCCCATAACTACCTCCACCAGACCCACAACTGGCCCCCCAGCCCCATAAGTATCCCCCCAGCCCCACAACTACCTCCCCAGCCCCACAAGTGCCTCACCTGACCCACAAGTGCCCCACAAGTTCCCCCAAAACCCCGTAACTGCCCCACAACTACCGCTCTGACACCCACAACCGCTCTCTCCAGCCCCATAACTACGTCTCTCTGCCTCCCTGTGCCCCACACCCCGCCCCACACCCCGCCCCACGTCCCCCTTCCCCGCCCCACATCCCACCCCTGTGGTGTCCCAAATCCCCCCCCGACATCCCGCCCCCCTGCGCCCCACATTGTGCCCCATCCTGCCCCACATCCCGCCCCACATCCTGCCCCACTGTGCCCCACATCCTGCCCTGCGTCCTACCCCATATGCTGCCCCATCTCCTGCCCCACATCCTGCCCCACACCCTTCTCTTGTGCCCCACATCCCCCCCAACGTCCCACCCCTCTGCGCCCCCCATTGCACCTTGTTCTGCCCCCCATCCCGCCCCACATCCCACCCTACCTCCTGCCCCACATCCCGCCCCACATCTCCCTTCCCTGCCCCACATCCCACCCCTGTGGTGTCCCAAATCCCCCCCCCCGACATCCCGCCCCCCTGCGCCCCACATCCCGCCCCATCCTGCCCCACACCCTGCCCCACACCCCACCATACTGTACCCTACCTCCTGCCCCACATCCCACCCCACCTCCTGCCCCACATCCCGCCCCACCTCCTGCCCCACCTCCCGCCCTGCCGTGCCCCACACCCTGCCCCACATCCCTCTCTTGCACCCCACATCCCACCCAACATCCCGCCCCCCTGTGCCCCACATCCCGCCCCGTTCTGCCCCCCATCCCGCCCCACACCCCACCCCATCTACTGCCCCACATCCCACCATACTGTGCCCCACATCCTGCCCCACATCCCACCCTACCTCCTGCCCCATACCCCACCCCACACCCCGCCCCACATCCCGCCCCACCTCCTGCTCCACCTCCCGCCCTGCCGTGCCCCACACCCTGCCCCACATCCCTCTCTTGCACCCCACATCCCACCCAACATCCCGCCCCCCTGCGCCCCACATTCTGCCCCGTCCCGCCCCACATCCTGCCCCACAACCTGCCCCATCTCCTGCCCCACATCCCACCGTACTGTGCCCCACATCCTGCCCCACACCCCACCCCACACCCCACCCCACACCCCGCCCCACATCCCCCTTCCCCGCCCCACATCCCACCCCTGGGGTGTCCCAAATCCCAACTCCCCCCCGACATCCCGCCCCCCTGCGCCCCACATTCTGCCCCATCCTGCCCCACATCCCGCCCCACACCCCACCATACTGTACCCTACCTCCTGCCCCACATCCCACCCCACCTCCTGCCCCACATCCCGCCCCACATCCCCCTTCCCCACCCCACATCCCACCCCTGGGGTGTCCCAAATCCCCCCCCCCCGACATCCCGCCCCCCTGTGCCCCACATTGTGCCCCATCCTGCCCCACATCCTGCCCCACACCCTGCCCCACACCCCACCCCACCTCCTGCCCCACCTCCCGCCCTGCCGTGCCCCACACCCTGCCCCACATCTCTCTCTTGCACCCCACATCCCACCCAACATCCCGCCCCCCTGCGCCCCACATTCTGCCCCGTCCCGCCCCACACCCTGCCCCATCTCCTGCCCCACATCCCACCGTACTGTGCCCCACATCCTGCCCCACACCCCACCCCACCTCCTGCCCCGCATCCTGCCCCACTGTGCCCCACATCCCGCCCCACATCCCACCCTACATCCCCCTTCCCTGCCCCACATCCCACCCCTGGGGTGTCCCAAATCCCCCCCCCCCGACATCCCGCCCCCCTGCGCCCCACGTTGTGCCCCGTTCTGCCCCACATCCTGCCCCACACCCCACCCCACCTCCTGCCCCACATCCCGCCCCACCTCCTGCCCCACATCCCGCCCCACGTCCCCCTTCCCCGCCCCACATCCCACCCCTGTGGTGTCCCCAATCCCACCCCCGACATCCTGCCCCCCTGCGCCCCACATCCCGCCCCGTTCTGCCCCACATCCTGCCCCACCCCCTGCCCCACCCCCTGCCCCACATCCCGCCCCACGGACCTGCTTGTAGCTGGCGATGTGGGGCTCGAAGTCGCGGTTGTACTTGCGGATCTTCTGCCGCAGGGTGCTGAGCGCTTTGGCGTTGTTCTTGTTCATCTTCTTCTTCCCCTCCTTGTCCTCCCACAGCTGGGGGGCACCGACCCACGGCTGCCCCACGGCCGCCCCACGGCCGCCCCACGGCCCGACCCACGGCCCGACCCACGGCCCCCTTCCCTGACCCACATCCCACACATTCGGTGCCCAAAACCCTTCCCCGTGCCCCCTATTTTGCCTTGTTCTGACCCCAATCCTGCCCCACTGCGCCCCACACCCTGCCCCATAACTGCCCCACGGCCGCCCCACAGATGGACCCACGGCCCGACCCACGGCCCCCTTCCCTGACCCACATCCCGCACCTTTATGCCCCAAATGCTGGGCTGGGCCCCAGGTTTTGCCCTGTTTTCACCCAAATCCTGCCCCATATTGTGCCCCACACCCTGCCCCACAGCTGCCCCATAGCCAGACCCACAGCCCGACCCACAGTCCCCTTCCCTGACCCACGTCCCACACCTCAGTGCCCCAAATGCTGGGCTGGGCCCCAGGTTTTGCCCCATTCTGACCCAAATCCTGCCCTATATTGTGCCCCACACCCTGCCCCACATCCCCCTTCTGTACCCCACATCCTGCCCCACATCCCACCTGTTGACTACCCCACATCCTCCTCTGTGCCCCATTTTCTGCCCCATTCCACCCCATTCTGACCCATTTTCTGCCCCAAATCCCGCCCCAACCCCCCCCGCTCCTGCCCCACACCCTGCCCCACATCTCCCTTCTGCGCCCCACATCCCGCCCCACATCTCCCTCCTCTACGCCCCGCTTTACGCCCCATTCCACCCCATTTTCTGCCCCGTTTCGCCCCCTTTTTCCCCCCTTTTTCCGCCCCAAACCCCCCCTCCCCGATCCCCCCCCCACCCCACAGCCTGCCCCACATCCCCCTTCTGCGCCCCACATCCTGCCCCACATCTCCCTCCTCTATGCCCCATTCCACCCCATTTTCTGCCCCGCTTCACCCCATTTTCCCCCTTTTTCCGCCCCAAACCCCCCCTCCCCGACCCCCCCGCCCCCTGCCCCACACCCTGCCCCACATCTCCCTTCTGCGCCCCACATCCCGCCCCACATCTCCCTTCTCTACACCCCGCTTTACGCCCCATTCCACCCCATTTTCTGCCCCGTTTCGCCCCCCTTTTCCCCCTTTTTCCGCCCCAACCCCCTCCCCAACCCCCCCCGCCCCCTGCCCCACACCCTGCCCCACATCCCCCTTCTGTGCCCCACATCCTGCCCCACATCCCACCTGTTGACTACCCCACATCCTCCTCTGTACCCCATTTTCTGCCCCATTCCGCCCCATTCTGACCCATTTTCTGCCCCAAATCCCGCCCCAAACCCCCCCCGCTCCTGCCCCACACCCTGCCCCACATCTCCCTTCTGCGCCCCACATCCTGCCCCACATCTCCCTCCTCTATGCCCCGCTTTACGCCCCATTCCACCCCATTTTCTGCCCCGTTTCGCCCCCTTTTTCCCCCTTTTTCCGCCCCAAACCCCCCCTCCCCGATCCCCCCCCACCCCACAGCCTGCCCCACATCCCCCTTCTGTGCCCCACATCGTGCCCCACATCCCACCTGTTTACTACCCCACATCCTCATCTGTACCCCATTTTCTGCCCCATTCTGCCCCATTCCACCCCATTCTGACCCATTTTCTGCCCCAAATCCCGCCCCAAACCCCCCCCGCTCCTGCCCCACATCCCGCCCCACATCTCCCTTCTGTGCCCCACATCCCGCCCCACATCTTCCTCCTCTATGCCCCATTCCACCCCATTTTCTGCCCCGCTTCACCCCATTTTTCCCCCTTTTTCCGCCCCAAACCCCCTCCCCGACCCCCCCCGCCCCCTGCCCCACATCTCCCTTCTGCGCCCCACACCCCGCCCCACACCTCCCTCCTCTACACCCCGCTTTACGCCCCATTCCACCCCATTTTCTGCCCCGGTTCACCCCCTTTTTCCCCCCTTTTTCCGCCCCAACCCCCCCCTCCCCGACCCCCCCCCCCGCCCCCCAGCCCCCCCCACCCCCCGCCCCACACCCTGCCCCACATCCCCCTTCTGTGCCCCACATCCCACCTGTTGACTACCCCACATCCTCCTCTGTACCCCATTTTCTGCCCCATTCCGCCCCATTCTGCCCCCTTTTCTGCCCCAAATCCCGCCCCAAACCCCCCCTGCTCCTGCCCCACACCCTGCCCCACATCTCCCTTCTGCGCCCCACACCCCGCCCCACATCTCCCTCCTCTATGCCCCGCTTTACGCCCCATTCCACCCCATTTTCTGCCCCCATTCGCCCCCTTTTTCCCCCTTTTTCCGCCCCAAACCCCCCCTCTCCGACCCCCCCGACCCCTGCCCCACATCTCCCTTCTGTGCCCCACATGCTGCCCCACATCCCACCTGTTGACTACCCCACATCCTCCTCTGTACCCCATTTTCTGCCCCATTCCGCCCCATTCTGCCCCCTTTTCTGCCCCAAATCCCGCCCCAAACCCCCCCCGCTCCTGCCCCACACCCTGCCCCACATCTCCCTTCTGCGCCCCACATCCTGCCCCACACCTCCCTCCTCTACGCTCCGCTTTACGCCCCATTCCACCCCATTTTCCGCCCCGTTTCACCCCCTTTTTCCCCCCTTTTTCCGCCCCAAACCCCCCCTCCCCGATCCCCCCCCACCCCACACCCTGCCCCACATCCCCCTTCTGTGCCCCACATCCCGCCCCACATCCCACCTGTTTACTACCCCACATCCTCCTCTGTACCCCATTTTCTGCCCCGTTCCGCCCCATTCCACCCCATTCTGACCCATTTTCTGCCCCAAATCCTGCCCCACACCCCCCCCGGCTCCTGCCCCACATCCCGCCCCACACCTCCCTCCTCTACGCCCCGCTTTACGCCCCATTCCACCCCATTTTCCGCCCCGTTTCACCCCCTTTTTCCCCCTTTTTCCGCCCCAAACCCCCCCTCCCCGCCCCCCCCCGCCCCCCAGCCCCCCGCCCCACACCCTGCCCCACACCCCGCCCCACACCTCGTTGAGGTAATCCTCCAGGTCGGCCAGGATGCGGACGTAGAAGCGGGGGACGCCCTCCTTGTCCACGATGCTCTTGGCTTTGCCGAAGGCTTTGCCCAGGAGCTCGAATTCCTCCAGGCACTTGGTGACGTCCCGGATTTTCATGGCGTTCCGGATGGTTTTGATCAAATTGTTCAATTCCTCGAATCTATGGGGCAGGGGGGGGACGTGTGGGGCGGACCCACAAGCGGCCAAACCCCCCCCCCCGTCAATCCCCCCCCCCTTCTCCTACCTCTTGTCCTTCGCGCTCCGCACCACGCGCTTGGTGTCCTCCTCGTCCTCGCTCAGCAAAAGGGGTCTGGAAAATGGAGGGGGGGGAGGACGGAGAATCTATGGGGCGGCCCCACGGCGCCGTCCGCCCCCCAAGTCCCTCCCGGAGCCGGCCAGCCCCACGTCGTCGTACTTGCCGTAGTTGCCCCCCGGGGGTTTGGCCACCAGCTCGTCCCCCGAGACGGAGGATTCGGACTCGCTGTCGGAGCCGGTGGTGAAGAAGCGGGACATGGCGGCGCCGTGGGGCAGAGCTGTGGGGCGGGGGGGGGGGGGGGGGGTGTGTCAGACCCACGGTGCGGCCTCCCCCCCTCCCCCCCCCGGCACTGCCCCAGCTGTGCCCCATAGAACTGCTCTCAGACAAGCTCCTGCCCCACATATCTCTGTCCTCGGCGGGCTCTGCCCCATAGCACCGCCCCATAGTGGGGGTTTCAGCCCCACGGCGCAGCTATGCCCCATAGAATCGCTCTCAGACAAGCTCCTGCCCCACATATCTCTGTCCTCTATGAGCTCTGCCCCATAGCACCGCCCCAGAATGGGGGTTTCAGCCCCACGGCACAGCTGTGCCCCATACAACTACTCTTAGACAACCCCCTGCCCCACATATCTCCATCCTCGATGACCTCTGCCCCACAGCGCTGCCCCACAGCACTGCCCCATAGCAAAGTTTCAGCCCCACGGCACAGCTTTGCCCCATAGAACCGCTCTCAGACAGGCTCCTGCCCCATAAATCTCTATCCTCGACGAGCTCTGCCCCATAGCACTGCCCCGTAGCGGGGGTTTCACCCCACGGCGCAGCTGTGCCCCATAGAATCGCTCTCAGACAAGCTCCTGCCCCACATATCTCCATCCTCTATGAGCTCTGCCCCATAGCGCTGCCCCATAATGGGGGTTTCAGCCCCACGGCACAGCTGTGCCCCATACAACTACTCTCAGGCAGGCTCCTGCCCCACATATCTCCATCCTCTATGAGCTCTGCCCCATAGCGCTGCCCCATAGCGGGAGTTTCAGCCCCCCGGCCCAGCTATGCCCCATAGAACTGCTCTCAGACAGGCTCCTGCCCCACATATCTCCATCCTTGACGAGCTCTGCCCCATAGCTCTGCCCCATAACACTGCCCCGTAGTGAGGTTTCAGACCCACGGCGCAGCTTTGCCCCATAGAACTACTCCTAATCACGCTGCTGCCCCACATATCTCCGCTCTTAACAAGCTCTGCCCCATAGCTCTGCCCCATAGTGGCGGTTTCAGCCCCACGGCGCAGCTGTGCCCCATAGAACTGCTCTCAGACAGGCTCCTGCCCCACATCTCTCTGTCCTCGACGAGCTCTGCCCCACACATCTTACCTCTCTGGGGTAGCTCTGCCCCATACCGCTCCCCCATCAAACAACTCTGCCCCATAACAAGGCTCTGCCCCCCACGCCCCAGCCCCACAGATCCCCCCCCAGCAGCTCCCTGGGCCCCACATCCCCCCCCCCCCCCACATATTCCCCCCCTCCCCGGGACCCACAGACACCCCCCCCCCCAGCCCCACATTTATCCCGCCCCACGGATCCCCAAGCCCCACATTTCCCCCCCCCCCAGCCCCACAGATCCTGCCCCACAGCTCCTCCTCCCGCCCCATAGATCCCCCCCAGCCACACGGATTCAACCCCAGCCCCACATTTTACCCCCCCAAGCCCCACATTTCCCCCCCCCCCCCCCAGCTCCCTCGGCCCCACACCTCCTCCCCCCGCCCCACAGATCATCCCCAGCCCCACAGATCCCACCCCACGGATCCTCCCCCCAGCCCCACATTTCCCCGCCCCACCCCGAGACCCACAAACACGCTCGCGGCCCCCTATTTCCTCCCTCAGCCCCACACATCCCGCCCCACACCTCTCCCCGGCCCCACAGATCCCTCCCGGGACCCACGGACACGCTCCCCCCCCCCCCCCAAGCCCCACACCTCCCCTGCCCCACACCTCCCTGGGCCCCACACCTCCCCCCCAGCCCCACAGATCCTCCCCAGCCCCACAGATCCTCCCCAGCCCCACAGATCCTCCCCAGCCCCACTTTCCCCCCCCCCCAGCCCCACAGATCCCCCCCAGCCCCACAGATCCTCCCCAGCCCCACTTTCCCCCCCCCCCAGCCCCACAGATCCCCCCCAGCCCCACAGATCCTCCCCAGCCCCACTTTTCCCCCCCCCCCAGCCCCACAGATCCCCACAGATCCCCACAGATCCCGCCCCACATCCCCCCCTCACTCGCACGCGGCGGCGTTTGTGCGGGGCCTTCGGCAGCCGGGGGCGGAAGTGACGTCAACGCCGCGAGCCCGCCCCTTCAGCTTCCGCCTCCCCCCCCCCCCCCCCCCTTCGCGCGCGCGGGGGATGGCGGGAAACCGAGTCCTGGCGGGAAAATGGCGCCACCCCCGAGGGGTCACGGGGTTTATTGGGGGGCGGGATGTGGGGCAGGGCCGGGCCGGGACCCACGGAGCCGTGGGGCAGAGATGCTGTGGGGCAGGCATGTGGGGCAGAGCTGGTGTGGGACCCACGGAGCTGTGGGGCAGAGCCGGTGTGGGGCAGAGATGTGGGGCAGGGCCACTGCGGGACCCACGGAGCCGTGGGGCAGAAACGTGGGGCAGAAACGTGGGGCAGGGCCACCGTGGGACCCACGGAGCCGTGGGGCAGAGATGCTGTGGGGCAGGGAAGTGGGGCAGGGTGTGGGGCAGGGCTGCCATGGGGCAAAGCTGGAGTGGGGCAGAACCACTGTGGGACCCACAGCGCTGTGGGGCAGGGCCAGTGTGGGGCAGAGATGTGGGGCAGAGCCAGTGTGGGACCCACAGAGCTGTGGGGCAGGGCCACCATGGGGCAGAGACATGGGGCAGAGCTGGTGTGGGGCAGAGATGTGGGGCAGGGCCACCGTGGGACCCACAGAGCTGTGGGGCAGAGATGCTGTGGGGCAGGGATGTGGGGCAGAGATATGGGGCAGGGCTGCCCTGGCGCAGAGATGTGGGGCAGAGCCACTGCAGGGCCCACGGAGCCGTGGGGCGGAGCGATGGGGGAGAAATGTGGGGCAGGGTGTGGGGCAGAGCCACCGTTAGACCCGCAGTGCTGTGGGGCAGGGCTGCCATGGGGCACAGATGTGGGGCAGAGCCACTGCAGGACCCACGGAGCCGTGGGGCAGAGCTAGTGTGGGGCAGGGACGTGGGGCAGGGCCGCCATGGGGCACAGGATCCATGTCGCTGTGGGGCAGGGATGTGGGGCAGAGTCATGAGACGCACGACGCAATGGGGCAGAGCCGTGGGTCACAGGATCCATGTTGCCGTGGGGCAGGGACGTGGGGTAGAGCCACGGTGGGGCACAGGCCCCACGGCGCCGTGGGGCAGAGCTGTGGGTCCCAGCAGTCCGTGTCGCTGTGGGGCAGAGCTGTGGGTCCTTGAGCTCCCTGTCGCCGTGGGGCAGAGCCGTGGGTCCGAGGTCTCCTTCCCGCCGTGGGGCAGACCCCCAAGTCCCATCTCCCCACATCCGTGGGGCAGAACTGTGGGTCCGAGGTGTCCCTGTGGCTATGGGGCAGAGCCGTGGGGCCGAGGCTCCTTGTCGCTGTGGGGCTGAGCTGTGGGTCCCGTGGGTCTGGGCTGATGTGGGGCAGAGCCGTGGGTCTTTGAGCTCCCTGTCGCTGTGGGTCCCGGGGGGTCCCCGTCGCCGTGGGGCAGAGCCGTGGGGCCCCAGGTCTTCCCTCCGCCGTGGGGCGCGGGCCTCCCCACATCCGTGGGGCAGAGCTGTGGGTCCCACGGCGCCGTGGGGCAGAGCTGTGGGTCCGATGGCGCTGTGGGGCGGAACGGGGGGGGGGTCACAGTGAGCCCCACAGATGTGGGGCCGAGACACAAGCGCCATCTCCCCACATCCGTGGGGCAGAGCTGTGGGTCCCAGCTCCCCCCACCCCCCGACCTCGCCGTGGGGCAGAGCCGTGGGTCCCACAACGCCGTGGGGCAGACCTGTGGGTCGCACACCTCCCCCCTGCCGTGGGGCAGACCCACGAGACCCATCTCCCCACATCTATGGGGCAGAACCGCGGGTCCCAAACCCCCCCCCCAATCCCCACCGTGGGGCAGAGCCGTGGGCCCCACAACGCCGTGGGGCAGACCCACAAGATCCCTCTCCCCACGTCTATGGGGCAGAGCGGTGGCTCCCAGCCCCCCCCCCCCTCCAACCCCGCCGTGGGGCAGAGCCGTGGCTCCCCCATCCGTGGGGCAGACCCCCAACGCTCATCTCCCCACATCTATGGGGCAGACCCCCGAGTCCCGTGTCCCGTCCCCCCCCGAGCCCGTGGGGCCGAGCCGTGGGTCCCAGCCGTGGGTCGCTCACCCGCTGCCCGCCGTGGGTCGCCGCCGCCCGGCCGTGGGTCGGGGGGTCCCCGCCGTGGGTCAGGCCCCACAGAAGAGGCGGTGGATCCCCACGGCCGCCCCCCCGGCCAGCGCCACCCCCACCGTGTCCCCCAGCGCCGCCACCGCCACCGCCAGCGCCCGGCCCCACGGCGCCGCCTGCGCGACCCACACTTAGGGGGCGGACCCACAACCGCCCCACGGACCCCGCCCCACGCACCCCGCCCCCGCCCCAGACCTCCTGCCCCACATCCCCCTCGCTCTGCCCCACACCTTCCCGCCCCCTAACCCACAGCCCACCACACAGCCTGCCCCACAGCCTGCCCCACACTTAGGGGGCAGACCCACAACCACCCCATAGACCCTGCCCCACACGCCCCGCCCCTGCCCCAGATCTCCTGCCCCACATCCCTCTCGCTCTGCCCCACACCTTCCCGCCCCCGACCCACTCCCTGCCCCACACTTAGGGGGCAGACCCACAACCGCCCCATAGACCCCGCCCCACGCACCCCGCCCCCGCCCCAGACCTCCTGCCCCACATCCCCCTCGCTCCGCCCCACACCTTCCCCCCCCGACCCACAGCCCACCACACAGCCTGCCCCACAGCCTGCCCCACACTTAGGGGGCAGACCCACAACCGCCCCATAGACCCCACCCCACGCACCCCACCCCTGCCCCAGACCTCCTGCCCCACATCCCCCTCGCTCTGCCCCACACCTTCCCGCCCCCTAACCCACAGCCCACCACACAGCCTGCCCCACACTTAGGGGGCAGACCCACAACCGCCCCATAGACCCTGCCCCACGCACCCCGCCCCCGCCCCCGGCCTCCTGCCCCACATCCCTCTCGCTCTGCCCCACACCTTCCCGCCCCCTAACCCACTCCCTGCCCCACACTTAGGGGGCAGACCCACAACCGCGCCATAGACCCTGCCCCACACGCCCCGCCCCTGCACCCGGCCTCCCGCCCCATGTCCCTCTCCCTCCGCCCCACACCTTCCCGCCCCCTGACCCACAGCCCTGCCCCCCACGCCCTCCCTCGCCCCACACCTCCGCCCCACATCCCTGCCCCTCCCCAACCCCTCCCCCCACCTGCCCCACATCCCCCCGCCCCTCCCCCACCCCCTCCCTGCCCCACGTCCCCTCCCCCCCACCCCTTCCCCCACCCCACACCCCCCCACCCCACACCCCACCCCTCCCCCTCCGGCCCCACATCCCTGACCCACATCCCCGCCCCTCCCCCACCCCCTCCTCCTCCCCCCCCAGCCCCACATCCCCCCGTCCCCCGCCCCCTCCCCCACTCCCTGCCCCACATCCCCCCACCCCATGTCCCCTCCCCCACCCCCAGCCCCATATCCCCGGCCCCCCGCCCCCCAACCTGCCCCCCCGCCCCCCATCCTCCTGCCCCACACCCCACCCCCCCGCCCCACATCCCCACCCCTCCCCCACCCCCTCCCCCACCCCCAGCCCCACATCCCCCCGCCCCCCCGCCCCCCATCCCCACCCCACACCCCACCCCTCACCTCCCGCCCCCCATCCCCGCCCCTCCCCCACCCCCTCCTCCCCCCCCAGCCCCACACCCCCTTCCCCCCCCTCCCCCCGCCTGCCCCACATCCCCCCGCCCCCCGTCCCCTCCCCCACCTCCCGCCCCATATCCCCAGCCCACACCCCACCCCCCCCGCCCCACATCCCTGCCCCTCCCCCCACCCCGTCCCCCACCCCCCGCCCCCCATCCCCGCCCCACACCCCCCCCCCCGCCCCTCCCCCACCTGCTCGGCCACGTTGCTGAAGCCGCTGCCGTAGGCCCCGCCCCCCACCAGCCCCTCCCCCAGCACCAGGGCGCAGGCGGCGCCGAAGCCCGGCAGGAACCGCCCCGGCACCGCGGCCAATAGGAGCGCGGCGTTCAGCACCTGGGGGCGGGGACACGGCGGGGGGCGGGGTCACAGGGAGGGGCGGGGCCAAGGGGGCGGGGCCAAGGGGGAGAGGAGCCACCGGGGGGCGGGGCCACGGGGAGGGGGCGGGGCCGCGGGAGGGGGAGGAGCCACCGGTCGGGGGGCGGGGCCGCGAGGAGGGGGCGGGGCCAAGGGAGGGGGAGGAGCCACGGGGAGGGGGCGGGGTCACAGGGAGGGGAGGGGCCAAGGTGGGGAGGAGCCACCGGGGGCGGGGCCAAGGGGGGGCGCCACCGGGGGGCGGGGCCAGGTGGGGGGCGGGGCCGCAGGGAGGGGGCGGGGCCGCGGAAGGGGGAGGAGCCACGGTCGGGGGGTGGGGCCAGGTGGAGGGGGCGGGGCCGCGGGGAGGGGGCGGGGTCAAGGGAGGGGGAGGAGCCACCGGGGGGTGGGGCCAAGTGGAGGGGGAGGAGCCACGGGGATGGGGCGGGGCCAAGGGAGGGGCGGGGCCAAGGGAGGGGGAGGAGCCACCGGTCGGGGGGTGGGGCCAGGCGGAGGGGGCGGGGCCAGGTGGGAGGGGCGTGGCTACGAGGAGGGGGCGGGGCCCCAGAGGGGGTGGGGCCCCCGGTAAGAGAATGGGGCACAGAAAGGGGGAGGAGCCACCATGGGGGGCGGGGCCACGGGGAGGGGGCGGGGTCAAGGGAGGGGGAGGAGCCACCGGTCGGGGGGCGGGGCCACGGGTCGGAGCCACGGAGGGGGCGTGGCCACGGGGAGGGGCGGGGCTACAAGGAGGGGCGGGGCCCTGGGGCCGGGGCAATGGGGGGGGTGGAAGGGGCCGGTTGTGGGGCAGGTTATGGGGCAGGTTATGGGGCTGAGAGCGCGCTGTGGGGCAGGGGGTGGGGCAGGGCGTGGGAACTGTGGGGCAGACGTGGGGCATGCGGTTGGGGGGCGATGGGGGACGCAGGGGGCTGGTTGTGGGGCAGGTTATGGGGCGGAGAGCAGGGCGTGGGGCTGGGTGTGGGGCTGGGCGTGGGGCGGGCGTGGGGCTGCCCCACTGCGCCCCACACGCACCCCACCGGGAACAAGGTGACGGAGCACGTGTGGGGCAGGGCTGGGGGGAGGGGGGGCTATGGGTCCCGCTATGGGTCTGCCCCACACCCGTAGACCAAGGCTATAGGTGCAGCTATGGGGCAGGAATATGGGCCCTGCTATGGGTCTGCCCCACATCTCTAAGAGGGCAATGCCACGGGGCTGGCTATGGGGCAGCCTATGGGGCCGGCTATGGGGCAACACTATAGGGCAGGACTATGGGGGCGCTATGGGTCACGCTATAGGTCGGGCCATGGGTCCTACTATGGGTCACGCTGTGGGTCTGCCCCACATCTATAAGACAGCAACGCCGTGGGTCTGGCTATGGGGCAGCCTATGGAGCCGGCTACGGGCCAAGACTATGGGGCAGGGCTATGGGGTGAGCTATGGGGCAGGGCTCTGGGTCGCACTATGGGTCGCGCTATGGGTCTGCCCCACACCTGCAGCAAGGCAAACTCATGGGTCTGCCCGGGGGGCAGCCTATGGGGCAAGACTATGGGGCAGGGCTATGGGGGGGCTATGGAGGAGCTATGGGGCAGGCTATGGGTCGCGCCGTGGGTCGTGCTATGGGTCTGCCCCACACCTGCAGCAGGGAAAGCTTATGGGTCTGGCTATGGGACAACCCACGGAACAGCCTATGGGGCAGGGGCTATGGGGTGAGCTATGGGGCAGGGCTCTGGCTCGCGCTATGGGTCGCGCCGTGGGTCGCGCTATGGGTCTGCCCCACACCTGTAGCAGGGCCAGCAGCCCCACACGTCGGCAGCGGAGGCAGCGCACGGAGGAGCGGGCCAGGAAGACGCCCCCCTGGTAGATGAGCTGGTACCTGTGGGGCAGGGAGGTGTGGGGCTGCCCCACGGCGCGCCCCACGGCGCGCCCCCCACATCCCCCCCCCCCCCCCGGCCGTGGGTCTCACCAGCGGTACTGCTCGTTGTGGGTCAGGGCGGCGTCGGGGAAGTAGAGCAGCTCCAGCTGGGGGGAGATGTGGGGCTGGACCCACGGCGACCACCCCCCCCCACCCCCCCCCCCCTTCTCCTTCCCCCCCCCGGACCCACAGCGTCTGCCCCACGGCACGATGCGGCCCCACAGCGTCTGCCCCACAGCGTCTGCCCCATAGCACCTATACCAGCCCCACAGCGCCAAGTCCAGCCCCATAGCAGCTGCCCCACGGCACCCCCCAGCCCCACAGCACCCCCCAGCCCCACATCTCCCCCCATCTCCCCCCAGCCCTACGTCATCCCTGAGCCCCACATCTCCCCCCCAGCCCCATAGCACCCTCCCAGCCCCACAGCATCTGCCCCATAGCACCTACTCCAGCCCCACAACCCCCCCCAGCCCCACATCTCCCCCCCCCAGACCCATAGCACCCTCCCAGCCCCACATCTGACCCTGGCCCCACACCTCGCCCCAGCCCCACACTTCCCCAGCCCCATAGTACCCCCCCAGCCCCATAGCACCCTCCCAGCCCCATAACACCCTCCCAGCCCCACACCTCCCCAGCCCCATAGCACCCTCCCAGCCCCATAACACCCTCCCAGCCCCACACCTCCCCAGCCCCATAGCACCCTCCCAGCCCCATAACACCCTCCCAGCCCCACACCTCCCCAGCCCCATAGCACCCTCCCAGCCCCATGGCACCCTTCCAGCCCCACATCCCTCCCAGCCCCACACCTCCCCAGCCCCATAACACCCCCCCAGCCCCACACCTCCCCAGCCCCATAGCACCCTCCCAGCCCCATGGCACCCCCAGCCCCACACACCAGCCCCATAGTACCCCCCAGCCCCATAGCACCCTCCCAGCCCCACACCTCCCCACACCCACATTTCCCCAGCCCCATAGCTCCTACTCCAGCCCCATAGCACCCTCCCAGCCCCATAGCACCCTCCCAGCCCCACAGCACCCTCCCAGCCCCACACCTCCCCAGCCCCATAGCACCCTCCCAGCCCCACACCTCCCCAGCCCCATAACACCCCCCCAGCCCCACACCTCCCCAGCCCCATAGCACCCTCCCAGCCCCATAGCACTGCCCCAGCCCCACACCTCCCCAGCCCCACATATCTCCCCGGCCCCATAGTACCCCCCAGCCCCATAGCACCCTCCCAGCCCCATAACACCCTCCCAGCCCCACATCACCCTCCCAGCCCCATAGCACCCTCCCAGCCCCATAGCACCCCCCAGCCCCATAGCACCCTCCCAGCCCCATAGCACCCCCCCAGCCCCATAGCACCCTCCCAGCCCCATAGCACCCCCCAGCCCCATAGCACCCTCCCAGCCCCACAGCACCCTCCCAGCCCCATAGCACCCTCCCAGCCCCACACCTCCCCAGCCCCACATCCCTCCCAGCCCCACACCTCCCCAGCCCCATAGCACCCTCCCAGCCCCATAGCACCCTCCCAGCCCCACATCTCCCCAGCCCCATAGCACCCTCCCAGCCCCATAGCCCCCCCCAGCCCCATAGCACCCTCCCAGCCCCATAGCACCCTCCCAGCCCCACATCTCCCCAGCCCCATAGCACCCTCCCAGCCCCATAGCACCCTCCCAGCCCCACATCTCCCCAGCCCCATAGCACCCTCCCAGCCCCATAGCCCCCCCCAGCCCCATAGCACCCTCCCAGCCCCATAGCACCCTCCCAGCCCCACATCTCCCCAGCCCCATAGCACCCTCCCAGCCCCATAGCACCCTCCCAGCCCCACATCTCCCCAGCCCCATAGCACCCTCCCAGCCCCATAGCCCCCCCAGCCCCATAGCACCCTCCCAGCCCCATAGCACCCTCCCAGCCCCACATCTCCCCAGCCCCATAGCACCCTCCCAGCCCCATAGCCCCCCCCAGCCCCATAGCACCCTCCCAGCCCCATAGCACCCTCCCAGCCCCACATCTCCCCAGCCCCATAGCACCCTCCCAGCCCCATAGCACCCTCCCAGCCCCACATCTCCCCAGCCCCATAGCACCCTCCCAGCCCCATAGCCCCCCCCAGCCCCATAGCACCCTCCCAGCCCCACATCTCCCCAGCCCCATAGCACCCTCCCAGCCCCATAGCACCCTCCCAGCCCCACATCTCCCCAGCCCCATAGCACCCTCCCAGCCCCATAGCCCCCCCCAGCCCCATAGCACCCTCCCAGCCCCATAGCACCCTCCCAGCCCCACATCTCCCCAGCCCCATAGCACCCTCCCAGCCCCATAGCCCCCCCCAGCCCCATAGCACCCTCCCAGCCCCATAGCACCCTCCCAGCCCCACATCTCCCCAGCCCCATAGCACCCTCCCAGCCCCATAGCACCCTCCCAGCCCCACATCTCCCCAGCCCCATAGCACCCTCCCAGCCCCATAGCCCCCCCCAGCCCCATAGCACCCTCCCAGCCCCACATCTCCCCAGCCCCATAGCACCCTCCCAGCCCCATAGCACCCTCCCAGCCCCACATCTCCCCAGCCCCATAGCACCCTCCCAGCCCCATAGCCCCCCCCAGCCCCATAGCACCCTCCCAGCCCCATAGCACCCTCCCAGCCCCACATCTCCCCAGCCCCATAGCACCCTCCCAGCCCCATAGCCCCCCCCAGCCCCATAGCACCCTCCCAGCCCCATAGCACCCTCCCAGCCCCACATCTCCCCAGCCCCATAGCACCCTCCCAGCCCCATAGCACCCTCCCAGCCCCACATCTCCCCAGCCCCATAGCACCCTCCCAGCCCCATAGCCCCCCCCAGCCCCATAGCACCCTCCCAGCCCCACATCTCCCCAGCCCCATAGCACCCTCCCAGCCCCATAGCACCCTCCCAGCCCCACATCTCCCCAGCCCCACATCCCTCCCAGCCCCATAGCCCCCCCCAGCCCCATAGCACCCTCCCAGCCCCATAGCACCCTCCCAGCCCCACATCTCCCCAGCCCCATAGCACCCTCCCAGCCCCATAGCCCCCCCCAGCCCCATAGCACCCTCCCAGCCCCATAGCACCCTCCCAGCCCCACATCTCCCCAGCCCCATAGCACCCTCCCAGCCCCATAGCCCCCCCCAGCCCCATAGCACCCTCCCAGCCCCATAGCACCCTCCCAGCCCCACATCTCCCCAGCCCCATAGCACCCTCCCAGCCCCATAGCCCCCCCCAGCCCCATAGCACCCTCCCAGCCCCATAGCACCCTCCCAGCCCCACATCTCCCCAGCCCCATAGCACCCTCCCAGCCCCATAGCCCCCCCCAGCCCCATAGCACCCTCCCAGCCCCATAGCACCCTCCCAGCCCCACATCTCCCCAGCCCCATAGCACCCTCCCAGCCCCATAGCCCCCCCCAGCCCCATAGCACCCTCCCAGCCCCATAGCACCCTCCCAGCCCCACATCTCCCCAGCCCCATAGCCCCCCCCAGCCCCACACCCCCGCCCCACACACCAGCCCCTGGTTGATGAAGTACTCGGCGAAGTAGACGACGGCCAATGGGGCGGCCTGGGGCAGCGCCGCCTGGGGGCGGGGCCACGGCGGCACGTGGGGGTCACGTGGGGGTCACGTGGGGTCACGTGGGGTCACGGGGTCAGCCCCGCCCCGCCCCCACCCCAGCCCAGCCCCACAACCAGCCCCCAGCCCCATAGCGACCCCCCGCCCCATAGCACCCGCCCC
The DNA here is from genome assembly GCF_964199755.1 of Larus michahellis. Taxonomy (NCBI): domain Eukaryota; kingdom Metazoa; phylum Chordata; class Aves; order Charadriiformes; family Laridae; genus Larus; species Larus michahellis. The sequence goes on from NC_133925.1 coordinate 494,192, forward strand.
AGCCCCACACGTGTGCCCCTGCCCCACATCTCCCCCCTGCCCCACACATGCCCCCCAGCCCCACACGTCTCCCCAGCCCCACACCTCCCCAGACCCACATTTCCCCAGCCCCATAGCTCCTACTCCAGCCCCATAGCACCCTCCCAGCCCCACACCTCCCCAGACCCATAGCACCCTCCCAGCCCCACAACCACCCCCAGCCCCATAGCGCCCACCCCAGCCCCACAACCACCCCCCAGCCCCACAGCGACCCCCAGCCCCATAGCACGCCCCAGCCCCACATCTCCCGCCCAGCCCCACACGTCCCCAGCCCCACCCGTATCCCCCCAGCCCCACATCCCTTCGCCCTGCCCCACACATCCCCACCCCACACCTCCCCCCAGCCCCATAGCACCCCCCCAGCCCCACACGTGTCCCCCTGCCCCACATCTCCCCCCTGCCCCACACATGTCCCCCAGCCCCACACGTCTCCCCAGCCCCATAGCGCCCACCCGAACCCCACAACCACCCCCCAGCCCCATAGCACGCCCCAGCCTCACATCTCCCACCCTGCCCCACACATGCCCCCCAGCCCCACACGTCTCCCTAGCCCCATAGCGCCCACCCCAGCCCAACCACCCCCCAGCCCCATAGCACGCCCCAGCCCCACATCTCCCACCCTGCCCCACACATGCCCCCCAGCCCCACACGTCTCCCTAGCCCCATAGCGCCCACCCCAGCCCAACCACCCCCCAGCCCCATAGCATGCCCCAGCCCCACATCTCCCACCCAGCCCCACACGTCTCCAGCCCCACCTGTACCCCCCCAGCCCCACATCCCTTTGCCCTGCCCCACACCTCCCCACCCCACACCTCCCCCCAGCCCCATAGCACCCCCCCAGCCCCACACGTGTCCCCCTGCCCCACATCTCCCCCCTGCCCCACACATGTCCCCCAGCCCCACACGTCTCCCCAGCCCCATAGCGCCCACCCGAACCCCACAACCACCCCCCAGCCCCATAGCACCCTCCCAGCCCCACATATCTCCCCAGCCCCATAGTACCTGCCCCATAGCACCCACCCCAGCCCCACAACCACCCCCCAGCCCCATAGCACCCCCCAGCCCCATAGCACGCCCCAGCCCCACATCTCCCGCCCAGCCCCACACATCCCCAGCCCCACCTGTACCCCCCAGCCCCACGTCCCTTCACCCTGCCCCACACCTCCCCCCAGCCCCATAGCACCCCCCCAGCCCCATAGGACACCTCCAGCCCCACATCTCCCCCCACATCCCCCCCCCCGGGCCCCTGCCCCACCTTGGCCACCTGCCATCGCTCCCCCGCCGTCAGCCCCCCGCCGTGGGGCAGCGCCGTGGGGCACGGGGGGGGCCCCAGCAGGAAGAAGTAGCTGTTGGGGGGCAGAAATGGGGGGGGGGGGTATCTCGGTGTGGGGCTGCCCCATAGATTGGCCCCACAAGCGGCAGAGAGGGAGAGCTAGGACCCATAGCTCTGCCCCACATCCCTGCCCCACAGCGCCATGGACCCCCGGGACCCATAGATCTGCCCCACATGCCTGCCCCACGGTGACATGGGGCCTTGGGACCCACAGATGTGCCCCATAGATCTGCCTCACGGCCTGCCCCATAGCGACACGGACCCTCGGGGCCCACATCCCGCCCCATATCCCTGCCCCATGGATCTGCCCCACAGCAGCATGGAGACCCCTGCGACACCCCACCCCACGGCTCTGCCCCACACCCCCCACATCCCGCCCCACATCCCTGCCCCACAGCGACATGGAACTCCGGGACCCACCCCCCGCCCCACATCCCTGCCCCACAGACTGCCCCACATCCCTGCCCCACAGACTGCCCCACAGCACCCGCCCCACATCCCTGCCCCACAGACTGCCCCACAGCACTCCCCCTGCCCCACATCCCTGCCCCATAGACTGACCCACTGCACCCGCCCCACATCCCGCCCCACATCCCTGCCCCACAGCACCCACCCCACACCCCCGCCCCACATCCCTGCCCCATAGGCTGCCCCACAGCACCCGCCCCACACCCCCGCCCCACATCCCTGCCCCATAGGCTGCCCCACAGCACCCGCCCCACATCCCACCCCACATCCCTGCCCCACAGACTGCCCCACAGCACCCCCCCGCCCCACATCCCTGCCCCATAGGCTGCCCCACAGCACCTGCCCCACATCCCACCCCACATCCCTGCCCCATAGGCTGACCCACACCACCCGCCCCACATCCCACCCCACATCCCTGCCCCATAGGCTGACCCACACCACCCGCCCCACATCCCACCCCACATCCCTGCCCCATAGGCTGCCCCACAGCACCCGCCCCACCCCCCCGCCCCCCATTGCTGCCCCCCCGCCCCCCGGCGGTACCTGAGGAGGGTGATGTGGGGCAGGAGGAGGCCGGGCAGGACGGCGTGGGGCAGGGACAGCCCCGCCTGCAGCAGCGCCCCATAACCCAGCGCCCCCCCCAGCCCCGCCGCCCCCGTCCCCGACGACCAGCACGCGACCCCCAACCTGGGCCAGACCCACACATCGACCCATAGAGCGACCCACGGACCGCCCCACAGCGCCCCGACCCACGGACCGCCCCATAGCGCCCCGACCCACGGACGGAGCGCCCCCTAAGTCGGCGCCCCCCCCGCCCCAGAGCTGCGACGCGCGACCCCCAACCTGCCACCGACCCATAGATTGACCCCTAGAGCGACCCACAGACCGACCCATAGCGCCCTGACCCACATCTTAGCCCGGCCCCACACCGCCCCCCCAGCCCCATAGCGTCCCCCCAGCCCCATGTCCCCCCCCAGCCCCCTATCCCCACAGAACCCCCTACCCCATAGCACCCCCCAGCCCCACATCACCCCCCAGCCCCACATCACCCCCCTGCCCCACAGCACCCCCCAGCCCCATAGCAGCCCCCAGCCCCACAGCGTCCCCCCAGCCCCACAGACCACCCCCTGCCCCACAGCGTCCCCCCAGCCCCATAGCACCCCTTGCCCCATGGCACCCCCAGCCCCACATCACCCTCCCCCAGCCCCATAGCATGTCCTCAGCCCCATAGCATGTCCCCAGCCCCATAACGTTCTCCTAGCCCCATAGCGTGGCCCCAGCCCCATAGCATCGCCCCTGCCCCATAGAATGTCCCCAGGCCTATAGTGTCCCGCTTGCCCCATAGCGTTCCCCCAGCCCCATAGAATGCCCCCTGCCCCATATGCCCCGCCCAGCCCCATAGCATGTCCGCAGCCCCATAGCGTCCCCCCAGCCCCATAGCGTCCCCCCAGCCCCACGGCGCCGCCTGCCCCACACGTACCGGGGGTATTGGGAGGCCAGTCCCAGGAACGTCACCTCCCCCAGCCCCGAGGCCGCGCTGGCCAGAACCACCCCTGGGGGGCAGCCCCACACGTCAGCCCTGCCCCACACATCCCCCCCGACCCACACATCCTCCCCTCTGACCCACACGTCAGCCCTGCCCCACACATCCCCCCGACCCACACGTCAGCCCTGCCCCACACATCCCCCCCTCTGACCCACACGTCAGCCCTGCCCCACACATCCCCCCCTGACCCACACGTCAGCCCTGCCCCACACATCCCCCTCTGCCCCACACATCCCCCCCTCTGACCCACACGTCAGCCCTGCCCCACACATCCCCCCCTCTGACCCACACGTCAGCCCTGCCCCACACATCCCCCTCTGCCCCACACATGCCCCCCTCTGACCCACATGTCAACCCTGCCCCACACATCCTCCCCCGACCCACACGTCAGCCCTGCCCCACACATCCCCCCCTGACCCACACGTCAGCCCTGCCCCACACATCCCCCCCGACCCACACGTCCCCAGCCCCACATCCCTCCCCCGCCCCACACCTCCCCCCAGCCCCACATCCCTCCCCCTGCCCCACACCTCCCCCCCCGCCCCACACGTCCCCAGCCCCACATCTCCCCCCCAGCCCCACACATCCCCAGCCCCACATCCCTCCCCCGCCCCACAACGTCCCCAGCCCCACATCCCTCCCCCTGCCCCACACCTCCCCTCCCGCCCCACACGCCCCCAGCCCCACACGCACCCCCCAGGCTGAGGGCGCTGCCCGCGGCCGCCGCCACGAGGCCGAAGCTGCCCCACGCGCAGAGAGCGGCCGCCACCACGCGGGAGCTGGGGGGCAGGACGGGGGGCGTCGGGGGGCCGCCTGCCCCACACCTCCCCCTGCCCCACGGCCTGCCCCACACACCCCCCCCCACCCGACACATCCCGCTGCCCCACGGCCTGCCAAACACATCCCTCCCGCCCCACACAACCCCCCACCCCCACCCCACGGCCTGCCCCACACATCCCCCCCACCCCCTGCCCCACACATCCCCCTGCCCCACACCTCCCCCTGCCCCACACGTCCCCCTGCCCCACACACCCTCCCCCCGCCCCACACAACCCCCCACCCCCACCCCATGGCCTGCCCCACACATCCCCCCCGCCCCACACATCCCCCTGCCCCACGGCCTGCCCCACACACCCTCCCCCCGCCCCACACATCCCCCCCAGCCCCACCCCACGCATCCCCCTGCCCCACGGCCTGCCCCACACATCCCCCCCGCCCCACACAACCCCCCCACCCCACACGTCCCCCTGCCCCACACATCCCCCCCCACCCCACACATCCCCCTGCCCCACACATCCCCCTGCCCCACAGCCTGCCCCACACATCCCTCCCGCTCCACACAACCCCCCACCCCCACCCCACGGCCTGCCCCACACATCCCCCCCCACCCCACACATCCCCCTGCCCCACACATCCTCCTGCCCTACGGCCTGCCCCACACACCCTCCCCCTGCCCCACGCATCCCCCCACCCCCACCCCACGCATCCCCCTGCCCCACGGCCTGCCCCACACACCCTCCCCACCCCACACATCCCCCTGCCCCACACGTCCCCCTGCCCCACAGCCTGCCCCACACATCCCCCCCCCACCCCACGCATCCCCCTGCCCCACGGCCTGCCCCACACACCCTCCCCCCGCCCCACACAACCCCCCACCCCCACCCCACACATCCCCCTGCCCCACACACCCCCCTGCCCCACAGCCTGCCCCACACATCGCTCCCGCCCCACACAACCCCCCACCCCCACCCCATGGCCTGCCCCACATATCCCCCCCACCCCACACATCCCCCTGCCCTACACATCCCCCCCCACCCCACACATCCCCCTGCCCCACACACCCCCCTGCCCCATGGCCTGCCCCACACATCCCCCCCGCCCCACACAACCCCCCACCCCCACACATCCCCCTGCCCCACACATCCCCCCCCACCCCACACATCCCCCCCACCCCACGCATCCCCCCGCCCCACGGCCTGCCCCACACGTCCCTCCCACCCCACACTTCCCCCCACTCCTGCCCCACAACCTGCCCCACGCATCCCTCCCGCCCCACACAACTCCCCGCCCCCACCCCACGGCCTGCCCCACACATCCCCCCTGACCCCCACCCCACGGCCTGCCCCACACATCCCCCTGCCCCACGGCCTGCCCCACACATCCCTCCCCCTGCCCCACACAACCCCCCACCCCCACCCCACGGCCTGCCCCACACATTGCTCCTGCCCTACAGCCTGCCCCCCCCATCCCTCCCGCCCCACACTTTCCCCCACTCCTGCCCCACAACCTGCCCCACGCATCCCCCCCCACCCCCACCCCACGGCCTGCCCCACACATCCCCCCCCGCCCCACACATCCCCCCACCCCACAACCTGCCCCACGCAACCCCCCACCCCACAGCCTGCCGCGCACATCCCCCACCTGCCCCACACTTCCCTCCCACCCCACGGCCTGCCCCACACCTCCCCCTGCCCCACACATCCCCCCCCCGCCCCCCAGCCGTTACTTGTAGGGCAGGAGGTGGATGACGAAAGGAGCCGCCAGTTTGATGAGGAGGGTGGGCAGGATGTCGGCCAGCAGCACGGCCTGCGCCCCACAAGTTGTGGGGCGGACCCACAAGTTAGGGGGCAGACCCACAAACAGGGGGCAGAGCCGCAGAGGGGGGTGACCCATAGATCACGGGGGACCCATAGATCGGGGGGGGGGGGGGGGGGGCGGCCCGTGGATGGGGGGAGACCCAGGGTGGGGGGCGGACCCACAAGTTGTGGGGCGGACCCACAAGTTAGGGGGCGGACCCACAAACGGGGGGGCAGACCCATAGAGGGGGGTGACCCATAGATCGGGGGGGGGGGGGGGGCGGCCCGTGGAGAAGGAGTGTGACCCACAGAGGGGGGGCAGCCCCACAAGTTATGGGGCAGCCCCATGGGCAGGGGGCAGCCCCACAGATTGGGGGCAGACACAGGGGTTGGGGGGCAGCCCCACAGATGGGGGGCAGCCCCGCAGAAAGGGCGGGGGGGGGGGGGTGACCCATAGAACTGCCCACCCCCCGCCCCCCTCCCGCCGCCGTGGGGCGGCCCCATAGAACCACCCCCTTTGGCCCCTCCCCCACCCCTGAAGCCCCGCCCCCCGTGGCCCCTCCTCCCTAATGGCCCCTCCCCCACCCCAAACTCCGCCCCCTTTTGGCCCCTCCCACGCCCCACCCCCTCAAGCCCCGCCCCCACCCTGTGGCCCCTCCCCCTTTTGGCCCCGCCCCCACCCCAAGCCCCACCCCCTTCCCCCCTCCTGGCCCCGCCCCCACCCCCGCAAGCCCCGCCCCCACCCCCTTTAGCCCCGCCCCCTTCCCCCTTTTAGCCCCTCCCCCACTCCTTGAGCCCCTCCCCCCTTTTTTGCCCCTCCCCCACCCCTCAAGCCCCGCCCTCACCCCTTTGGCCCCTCCTCCCTTACGGCCCCGCCCCCACCCCAAACCCCACCCCCCTTTAGCCCCTCCCCCACCCGTGCCCCCCCTTTTGCCCCTCCCCCACCCACGCCCCATCCCCTCAAGCCCCGCCCCCACCCCAAACCACACCCCCTCAAGCCCCTCCCCCTTCCGCCTTTGAGCCCCTCCCCCACCCCCGCAAGCCCCGCCCCCTTTAGCCCCTCCCCCACCCCGTGGCCCCTCCCCCCTTTTAGCCCCGCCCCCACCCCAAGCCCCACCCCCTTTAGCCCCTCCCCCACCCTGTGCCCCCACCTCCTTTAGCCCCGACCCCACCCCAAACCCCACCCCCTCGAGCCCCTCCCCCACCCCCCGCCCCACCCCCTCAAGCCCCTCCCCCTTCCCCCCTTTTAGCCCCTCCCCCACTCCTTGAGCCCCGCCCCCACCCCGTGGCCCCTCCCCCCTTTTTTGCCCCTCCCCCACCCCCTTTAGCCCCTCCCCCTTCTGGCCCCTCCCCCACCCCTTTGGCCCCTCCCCCCTTTTGGCCCCGCCCCCACCCCAAACCCCACCCCCCTTTAGCCCCTCCCCCTCCCCGTGGCCCCTCCCCCCTTTTGCCCCTCCCCCACCCACGCCCCACCCCCTCAAGCCCCTCCCCCACCCCCTTTAGCCCCGCCCCCACCCCAAACCCCACCCCCTCGAGCCCCTCCCCACGTGGCCCCTCCCCCACCCCCCGCCCCACCCCCTCAAGCCCCTCCCCCACCCCCTTTAGCCCCTCCCCCACCCCCTTTAGCCCCTCCCCCTTCTGGCCCCTCCCCCACTCCAACCCCCAGCCCTTTAGGCCCCGCCCCCACCCAAACCCCACCCCCCCTTTGGCCCCGCCCCCGGCCCCGCCCCTCACCCCGGTCGATTGGGGGTTGCAGTCGAAGGCGGAGCCGTTGCTCCCGGGGGGCTGTGGGGCAGAGACGTGGGGCAGGTGTGGGGCAGGTGTGGGGCAGACGGTCGGGGGGCAACGGGGGGGGGGGGGGAAGGGGCCGGTTGTGGGGCTGGGGGCTGGTTGTGGGGCTGAGGGCAGGCGGTGGGGCAGGGGGTGGGGCAGCCCCCCGAGGGACATGTGGGGCTGGGGGACGCGGGGGGCAGGGGGGACGTGTGGGGCAGGGGGTGGATGTGTGGGGCTGGGGGGGACGTGTGGGGCAGGGCTGACGTGGGGCAGAGGGAAGGAAGTGTAGGGCAGGTGGTACGTGTGGGGCAGGGGGGACGTGTGGGGCAGGGGGAACGTGTAGGGCAGAGAGGTGGATATATGGGGCTGGAGAAGATGTGTGGTGCAGAAAGAGACGTGTGGGGCAGGGCTGACATGTGGGGCAGAGGGGGATGTGTGGGGCAGAGGGGGATGTGTGGGGCAGAGAGTGGGATGTGTGGGGCAGAGGGGGATGTGTGGGGCAGAGAGTGGGATGTGTGGGGCAGAGGAGAGGATGTGTGGGTCAGGGGAGACGTGTGGGTCAGAGGGAGGGATGTGTGGGGCAGGGGGAATGTGTGGGGCAGAGGGGGGGATCTGTGGGGCTGGGGGGTATCTGTGGGGCAGGGCTGACGTGGGGCAGAGGGGAGGAAGTGTAGGGCAGGTGGTGGATGTGTGGGGCAGGGGGACGTGTGGGGCAGAGGGAGGGATCTGCGGGGCAGAAGAGACGTGTGGGTCAGAGGGAGATGTGTGGGCCAGGGGAGGATGTGTGGGGCTGGGGGGGACGTGTGGGGCAGGGGGGACGTGTGCATCAGAGGGGGATGTGTGGGGCACGGGAGGATGTGTGGGGCAGAGAGGTGGATGTCTGGGGCTGGGGGGGACGTGTGGGTCAGAGGGGGGGATGTGTGGGGCAGGGGGTGGATGTCTGGGGCTGGGGGGGACGTGTGGGGCAGAGAGAGATGTGTGGGGCAGGGGGGCACGTGTGGGTCAGAGGGGGGGATGTGTGGGGCAGGGGGTGGATGTCTGGGGCTGGGCGGGATGTATGGGGCAGGGGGCACGTGTGGGGCGGGGGTGGATGTATGGGGCTGGGGGGGATGTATGGGGCAGGAGGCACGTGTGGGGCGGGGGTGGATGTATGGGGCTGGGGGGGATGTATGGGGCAGGGGGGACGTGTGGGGCAGGGGGGACGTGTGGGGCGCCCCACCTGCCCGGGCCGCGCCGTGGGGGGCTGCAGGAGGTCGCGGGCGGCGCTGAGCATCACCACGTAGGGCAGGTTGTTGCAGAGCCCCAGCAGCCTGTGGGGAGACGCCGTGGGGCAGGACGTGTGGGGCAGGACGTGTGGGGCGGGGACGTGTGGGGCGGGGACGTGTGGGGCGGGGAGGACTCACCAAAAGGCGGCTCCGTCCCTCCAGCGCTCGGCCGGCGGCGGGGCCGGGGGGGGCGCGTCTGTGGGGAGAGGATCAGTGGGGTGGGGGGGAACTGTGGGGCTGGGTGTGGGGCAAGGGGTGGAAGTGTGGGGCAGGTTATGGGGCAGGGGCCAGTTATGGAGCAGGTTATAGGGCAGGGGCCGGTTGTGGGGCCGGTTATGGGTCAGGGGCCGGTTGTGGGGCCGGGGCCAGTTGTGGGGCAGGCTATGGGTCAGGGGCTGGTTGTGGGGCAGGCTATGGGGCAGGGGCCAGTTGTGGGGTAGGCTGTGGGGCAGGGGCCAGTTGTGGAGCACGCTATGGGGCAGGGGCCGGTTGTGGAGCACGCTATGGGGCAGGGGCCGGTTGTGGGGCAGGGGCCGGTTGTGGGGCAGGCTGTGGGGCAGGCTATGGGTCAGGGGCCGGTTGTGGGGCAGGCTGTGGGGCAGGGGCCAGTTGTGGGGCCAGTTGTGGGGCCGGTTGTGGGTCAGGGGCCGGTTGTGGGGCCGGGGCCGGTTGTGGGGCAGGCTATGGGTCAGGGGCTGGTTGTGGGGCAGGCTATGGGGCAGGGGCCAGTTGTGGGGCAGGCTATGGGTCAGGGGCCGGTTGTGGGGCAGGCTATGGGGCAGGCTATGGGGCAGGGGCTGGTTGTGGGGTAGGCTGTGGGGCAGGGGCCGGTTGTGGGGCCGGTTATGGGTCAGGGGCCGGTTGTGGGGCAGGCTATGGGGCAGGGGCCGGTTGTGGGGCAGGCTGTGGGGCAGGGGCCAGTTGTGGGGCAGGCTATGGGGCAGGCTGTGGGGCAGGGGCCAGTTGTGGGGCAGGCTGTGGGGCAGGGGCCGGTTGTGGGGCAGGTTATGGGGCAGGTTATGGGTCAGGGGCCGGTTGTGGGGCAGGCTATGGGGCAGGCTATGGGTCAGGGGCTGGTTGTGGGGCAGGCTATGGGGCAGGGGCTGGTTGTGGGGTAGGCTGTGGGGCAGGGGCCGGTTTTGGGGCCGGTTGTGGGGCAGGTTATGGGTCAGGGGCCGGTTGTGGGGCAGGCTATGGGGCAGGGGCCGGTTGTGGGGCAGGCTGTGGGGCAGGGGCCGGTTGTGGGGCAGGCTATGGGGCAGGCTATGGGGCAGGGGCCGGTTGTGGGGCAGGCTATGGGTCAGGGGCCAGTTGTGGGGCAGGCTATGGGGCAGGCTATGGGGCAGGGGCTGGTTGTGGGGTAGGCTGTGGGGCAGGGGCCGGTTGTGGGGCAGGCTGTGGGGCAGGCTATGGGTCAGGGTCCGGTTGTGGGGCAGGCTGTGGGGCAGGGGCCGGTTGTGGGGTAGGCTATGGGTCAGGGGCCGGTTGTGGGGCAGGCTATGGGGCAGAGACCGGTTGTGGGGCAGGCTATGGGGCAGGTTATGGGTCAGGGGCCGGTTGTGGGGCAGGCTGTGGGGCAGGCTATGGGGCAGAGGCCGGTTGTGGGGCAGGCTATGGGGCAGGCTGTGGGGCCGGGGCCGGTTGTGGGGCCGGGGCCGGTCCCGGGTCTCACCCGGCAGCAGCGGCTCCTCCTCCGCCATGGCTGACGGGTCACGTGACTGCGCTCCCACGTGACCGCCCCGCGCCCCCACGTGACCCCCACACCGTCACGTGACACCGTCACCTCCCCTCACGTGACCCCCCACCGGCGCATGCGCGGAGGGACCCTCCGCCATTTTGTGACCCCCCTCTTTCCCCCTCAGGCCGCCATTTTGTGCCCCTCCCCCTTCTCCCCTCCGCCCGCCATTTCTCGCCCCCCCCTTCCCCTTCGCCCCCCTCAGGCCGCTATTTCCCTCCTCCCCCTTTCCCCTCAGGCCGTTTGTCCCCCCTTCTCCATTTCTCCCCTTAGGCCGCCATTTGTGCCCCCCCCCGCTTCCCCTCAGCCCCCCCCCGCGTCGCCTCAGGCCGCCATGGCGCTGGTCTCCGCCGACTCCCGCATCGCGGAGCTGCTGGGGGAGCTGCACCAGCTCATCAAACAGACGCAGGTAGCGGGGTTGAGGTGTGGGGGGGGAAGCCCCTAAAGACCCCCTCGGTGCATGTTTGTGGGCGTTCTCCACCGCCCCCCCCTCCCCTCACCGCCGTTTCCCCTCAGGAGGAGCGCTCCCGCAGCGAGCACAACCTGGTCAACATCCAAAAAACCCACGAGCGGATGCAGACGGAGAACAAGAGTGAGGGGGGCCGGGACACACCGGGGGGGGGGGGGGCGGTTGGGGGGATGTGGGGGACGCCCCCGGTCCCTCCTCACCCCCTCATCTCCCCCCCAGTCTCCCCCTATTACCGGACCAAGCTGCGGGGGCTCTACACCACCGCCAAGGCCGACGCTGAGGCCGAGTGCAAGTAGGCTTTTCATCTTCTGTGACCCAAAATGCTCCTTTCGTAGCCCAAAAGTGCCCTTTGGTGACCCAAAATGCTCCCTTTGTAGTCCAGACTCGCCCTTCTGTGGCCCCAGATACCCTTTCTGTGACCCAAAATGCCCTTTGTGGCCCAAAATCGCCCCTTTGTAGCCCAGAATCGCTTTTCTGTGGCCCCAAATGCCACTGTTGTGGCCCAAAATCACCCTGTTGTGGCCCAAAATGGCCCTTTTGTAGCCCAGAATCTCCTTTTGGTGACTGAAAATGCTCCTGTTATGGCCCTAAATGCTCCTTTGGTGGCCCAAAATAGCCCTTTTGTAGCTCAAAATTGCCCTTTTGTGGCCCAAAATGCACCGCTTGTAGCCAAAATCACCCTTTTGTGGCCCCAAATGCCGCTTCTGTGACCCAAAATGCCCCTTTTGTAGCCCAGAATCTCCTTTTGGTGACCCAAAATGCTCATGTTGTGGCCCTAAATGCCCCTTTTGTGGCCCAAAATCGCCCTTCTGTGGCCCCAAATGTCCGTTGTGGCTCAAAACCACCCTTTTGTGACGCAAAATGCCGCTTCTGTAGCCCAAAATTGCCCTTCTGTTGCCCCAAACGCCGCTGTTGTGGCCCAAAATTGCCCTTTTGTGGCCCAAAATGTGCCTTTTGTAGCCAAAATCACTCTTTTGTGGCCCCAAATACTCCTTGTGTGACCCAAAATGCCCATTTTGTAGCCCAAAATCGCCCTTCTGTTGCCCCAAACGCTGCTGTGGTGGCCCAAAATCTCTGTTTTGTAGCCCAAAATTGCCCTTTTGTGGCCCCAAATGCCACTCCTGTGGCCCAAAATTGCCCTTTTGTAGCCCAAAATTGCCTTTTTGTGACCCCAAATGCCCCTTTTTTAGCACCAAATTGTGTTTCTGTGACCCAAAATAGCTTTTTTGTCACCTAAAATGATCTTATTGTGGGCCATAATCCCCTTGTTGTGACCCAAATTTGCTTTTTTCCCCCGTAAATTCCCCATTTCCCACCCCAGATCCCCTTTTTAACCAAAATTCCATCTTTTTAAGCTCAAAAACTTTCTTTTTAGTCCTGAATCCCCATTTTTGATCCCCAAATCCCCATTTCCCCCCCAAAAAAATCCCCGTGTCCCCCTTTTAAATGTCCGTTTTTCCTCAAAAGTCCCCATTTTTTGGTGTTCAAACCCCCCTTTTTAATTCTCATTTTCCGTTTTTAACTAAAACCTTTAACTTTTAACGTTCAGTTTTCCCATTTTGATGCAAAATTTACGTTTGGTGATTCACAAATGTTTATTTTTAACTTCAAATTTCCAATTTTAGCCCCGAAGCCGCCCGTCTTGATCCCAAGTTCCGATTTTTAACCTAATTTTTTATTTATTTTCCTGTTTTTGAGGGAAATTTTGGTTTTATTAATTAATTTCTATGCCTAAATCCCCATTTTTAACCCCAAAACCCCCTTCTTTCCCTCCCGAATCGCCCTTTTTCCACCTAAATCCCCGTTTTTAGCTCCAAGGTTCTAATTTTTGCCTTCAAATATTTAATTTTAAGGCAAAATTTGTACATTTTGATTTGAAATTCTTGTTTTTAATAATTGATTTTTTTTTTATTAAAGCGTTGGTTTTTGAGGGGAAAAAACGTGTTTATTGCCCCAAGACTCCCCCCTTTTTTCCATAAATCCCCCTTTTTCACCCCAAAACCCCACTTTCCCCCCAGACGCCTCCTTAAGAACCCCCAAATCTCACTTTCACCCCCAAAATCCCATTTTTACTCCCCAAATTTTCATCTTTCATGCAAAATTGTCATTTTTTTTGTTGACAAATTGGAATTTTTGTCCAAATCGCTGGTTTTTTTAATCCCCCCAGGTCCCCCTTTCCCTGCCAAAAGTCCCCATTTTTGTCCCCAAATCGCCATTTCCAGCTTCCAAATCCCCCTTTTTCGCCCCAAAATCCACCTTCTTCCCCCCAAAATCCCCCTTTCCCCCCCAAAATTGCCTTTTTCATAAAAAACTTCTTTTATTAGTTCCGAAAACCTCGTTTTTCCACCATAAAATCCCCATTCCACCCCCAAATCCCCGTTTTTAGCGAAAAATTCCCATTTAGGATTTACAAAGTGTTCCGTTTTTTCCTAAAATCACGCTTTTTCTCCCCAAATCCGCATTTTAACACAAAATCCCCATTTATTAATCCCAAACCCCCTTTTTACCCTCCCAAACGCCTTTTTGACCCCAAAAGATTGATTTGCGAGTTACAAAATTTCCTTTTTTCCCTCTAAAACCCCTTTTTTAATACAAAATTGCCCATAAATTAGCCCCAAAATCCACCTTTTTCACCCCAAAATCCCCATTTTCCCCTCTTGAACCCCATTTTTAACGCAGGGAAAACCTCATTTATTTCCCCCCAAAACCCCTGTTTCCCCCCTAAAAAAACCATTTCCTCCCCCCCAAACCCCCCGTTTTCACCCCAAACTCCCCTTTTGACCTCCCGACTCTCCGTTTTTAACCAATTTTGCTGGTTTTCGCAGCATTTTGCGTAAAGCGCTGGACAAAATCGCCGAGATCAAGTCCCTCCTGGAGGAACGTCGCATTGGTACCGGCCCCCCCCCACCCCCAAAACCGGGGTGTTTAACCCCAAAACGAAGCGGGGGTGGCCCCTCTGGGACGGGGGGGGCCCCTTCCTGAAACTTTATGTTTTTGTTAGCGGCCAAAATCGCGGGGATTTACAGCGAAGCGGAGCCGCCGCGGAAGACGATGCGCCGGGGGGTGCTGATGACGCTGCTCCAGCAGTCGGCCATGACGCTGCCCCTCTGGATCGGCAAACCCGGCGAGAAGTGAGGCCTTTTCGGGGGGAAAACGGGCGATTTTGGGGTTCCTCGAGAAACTTGGGGGGTTGCAGCCCCTCGGGGAGGGGAAAAGGGGCGAAATCGGCGTTTTTTTAGGGGTGGAATTGGGATTTTTTGAGGTGAAATTGGGGGTTTTCGGGGGCATCTCACAGGGGTTTTGGTGGGATCAAAGGGAGTTTCTGGGGGTCTGAGGGGGATTTTGGGGTCAAAACGGGCGATTTTGGGGTTCCTCGAGAAACTTGGGCGTTTACAGCCCCTCGGGGAGGGGAAATGGGGCGAAATTGGGTTTTTTTAGGGCTGGAATTGGTTTTTTTTGAGGTGAAATTGGGGGTTTCGGGGGGATCTCACAGGGGTTTTGGCGGGATCCAGGGTATAATGGAAGGTTTTGGGGGTCTGAGGGACGTTTTGGGGTGAAAATGGGCAATTTTGGGGTTCCTTGAGAAACTTGGGGGTTTGCAGCCCCTCGGGAGGGGAAACGGGGCGAAATCGGCATTTTTTTAGGGGTGGAATTGGGATTTTTTGAGGTGAAATTGGGGGTTTTGGGGGCATCTCACAGGAGTTTTGGCGGGATCCAGGGTATAATGGAAGCTTTTGGGGGTCTGAGGGGAATTTTGGGGTGAAAAGAGCGATTTTGGGGTTTCTCGAGAAATTTGGGCATTTGCAGCCCCTCGGGGAGGGGAAATGGGGCAAAATTGGGGTTTTTTAGGGGTGAAATTGGTGGGTTTTGGGGTGAAATTGGGGTTTTGGGGGGCATCTCACAGGGGTTTTGGTGGGATCAAAGGGAGTTTCTGGGGGTCTGAGGGGGATTTTGGGGTAAAAACGGGCGATTTGGGGGTTTCTTGATAAATTCGGGGGTTTCTAGCTGCTCGGGGAGGGGAAATAGGGCGAAATTGGTTTTTTTTTAGGGCTGACATTAGAGGGTTTTGAGGTGAAATTGGGGTTTTGGGGGGGATTTGTGGGATAAAGGAAGTTTTGGGGGGTCTGAGGGGGATTTTGGGGTGAAAATGGGCGACTTTGTGGTCCTTGGAGAAACTCGGGGTTTTCCAGCCCTTTGTGGAGGGGAAATGGGGCAAAATTGGGGGGTTTTAGGGGCGAAATTTGGGGGTTTTTGAGGTGAAATCGCGGGTTTCGGGGGGGGAATCTCACAGGGGTTTTGGCGGGATGGGGGGGATAAAGGGGAGTTTTGGGGTAAAACGGGGCGGTTTTGGGGTTCCCCACGGCATTTGGGGCTTCCCACCCCCCTCTCGGGGGAGGGAAATGGGGTGAAACGGGGGGGTTTTGGGGTGAAAGAAGGTTTTTTTCGGGGGGGGGGAGGCGGCGGGTCTCAGGGTGGTTTTGGGGGGTCGTCGTCCCCCCGGGGCGGCCATTTTGTCCCCCGGGGGGGGCGGCCATTTTGAGGCACGAGGTGGGGGGTTTTGGGGCACGGGGGGGTGGATTTTGGGGTCCCCCCTGATTTTGGGGGGTGTTCCCCCCTCCCCCCCCAGACCCCCCCCCCTCTGCGGGGCGGTGCCAGCGGCCGGCGACTACGTGGCCCGACCCGGGGACAAAGTGGCCGCTCGGGTGAAGGCGCTGGAAGGGGACGAGCAATGGATCCTGGCCGAGGTCGTCAGCTACAGCCACGCCGCCAACAAGTGAGACCCCAAAAACCCCTTTATTCCCCCCAAAATCCACCCCCCAGCACCCCCAAATCCCCCCGTGCCCCCAAATCCCCCCCGAAACGGCTCCAAAACCCTCCGAAAGTGCCCCGAAATCACCCCCTTGTGCCCCAAAATACACCCTGAGGCACCTCCCTGGGGCCCGGAAAGGCACGAAATTACTCCAAAATCCCCTCAAATCACCCCAAAATGTGCCCGGAAATACCTCCCCCACCCCAAAATTCCCCTCGTGCCTCAAAAGTGGCTGAAAACACCCCCCCCTCTCCCCCCCCCCCCCAAAAAAAAAACATGTAAATCGCCCCAAAATACGCTTTGGAATAGTGCTCTGGGCCCCAAAATAGGCTAAAAATGGCCCAAAATATTCCCCCCGCGGCCCCCAAATCCCCCCAGATCCCCCCCAAAGAGACCCGGAAATACCCCCCCACCCCCCCAATTTCATGTGTGTCGTCCCCCCCCCCCAATTTCAGCGTTTTGCCCCCCCATTTTTGGGCTTCCCCCCTTCCCCCCCCCCCCAAATTTCGCGTTTCCCCCCCAAAACCTCCCAATTTTGGCCTCTTCCCCCCAAACCCCCCATTTTTTTTGCCCCTTCCCCCCCCACCCCCCCAATTTTGGGGTCCCCCCTCATTTTTACTCCCCCCAAGCTCCCCAATTTCATATCCCCCCCCCCAAACTCCCCAGTGTTGGGGTTCCCCCCCATTTTTCTGCCCCAAAACCCGCCTTTTTTTGCCCCCCCGTTTGTGTTCCCCCTCCCCCCCCAGTTTTCACATCCCCCCCCCCCAACTCCCCAATTTTGGGCTTTTCCCCCATTTTTCCCCACAACCTCCCCTATTTTTTGCCCCTTCCCCCCCCCAACCCCCCCAATTTCATATTCCCCCCCCCCCAGTTTTGGGGTCCCCCCCATTTTGCCCCCCAATTCCATGGGTCCCCCCCATTTTTCCCCCCCAACCCCTCCAATTTTGGGCTTCTCCCCCCATTTTTCCCCCCAAACCCCCCTTTTTTTTTTACCCTTTCCCCCCACAACACCCCAATTTTGTGCCCCCCCCCCATTTTTCCCCCCCAATTTTGGGTTTTTCCCCCAAACCCCCCTTTTTTTTTTTTATTCCTCCCCCCCCAACCCCCTAATTTTGTGCCCCCACCCCCCTCAACTTCATATTTCCCCCCCAATTTTGGGGTCCCCCCCATTTTGGCCCCCCCAGTTTCATGTCCTCATCCCCCCCTTTTTCCCCCCCTTAATTTTGGGCTTTTCCTCCCATTTTTCCCCCCAACCCCCCCTTTTTTTTAACCCCTTCCCCCCCCAACCCCCTAATTTTGTGCTCCCCCCATTCCCCCCCCCAATTTCATATTTCCCCCCCCAATTTTGGGGTTCCCCCCATTTTGGCCCCCCCCAGTCCCCCAATTTCATGTGTGTGTCCCCCCCCCCCATTTTCCCCCCCAATTTTGGGTTTTTCCCCCCAAACCCCCCTTTTTTTTTTTTACTCCTTCCCCCCCCCAACCCCCCATTCCCCCCCCCAACCCCCATTTTGGCCCCCCCCAGTTTCATGTCCCCGTCCCCCCCTTTTTCCCCCTTAATTTTGGGCTTTTCTCCCCAAACCCTCCTTTTTTTTTTATCTCTTCCCTCCCCTCAACCCCCCATTTTCCCCCCCAACCCCCCAATTTTGGCCCCCCCAGTTTCATGTCCCCGTCCCCCCCTTTTTCCCCCCCAATTTTGTGCCCCCCCCCCCAATTTCATCTTTCCCCCCCCCCCAGGTACGAAGTGGACGACATCGACGAAGAAGGCAAAGAGTAAGTGACCCCGAAACCCCCCAAAACCCCCCCAAAACGTGGCAGTGTGTGTGTGGGGGGGGTGTCTCTTTGCAGTGACATCCCCCCCCCCTTTTTTTGTGCCCCCCCCCCCCAGGCGGCACACGCTGAGCCGGCGCCGCATCATCCCCCTCCCCCAGTGGAAAACCAACCCCGAGACCGACCCCGAGGCCCTTTTCACCAAAGACCAGCTGGTTTTGGCCCTTTACCCCCAAACCACCTGCTTCTACCGCGCCCTCATCCACGCCCCCCCCCAGCGGGTGAGTGCCGCCCCCCCGCGACCCCCCCACCCCCCCCCAGTGGGTGATTCTGACCCTCCCCCCCCAAACCCCCCCCCAGCAGGTGATTCCGACCCCCCCCCCCCCTCGAACCCCCCCAAACCCCCCCTTCCCCCCCCAGCGGGTGAGTGCCGCCCCCCCCGTGACCCCCCCCACCCCCCCGCGACCCCCTCAGCCCCCCCCCAGTGGGTGATTCCGACCCCCCCCCCCCGAACCCCCCCAAACCCCCCCTTCCCCCCCCCCAGCGGGTGAGTGCCGCCCCCCCGTGACCCCCCTCATCCCCCCCCGGCGGGTGATCCGACCCCCCCCCCCCTCGACCCCCCCAAACCCCCCCTTCCCCCCCCCCAGCGGGTGAGTGCCGCCCCCCGTGACCCCCCCACCCCCCTGCAACCCCCCCCACCCCCCCCAAACCCCCCTTCCCCCCCCAGCAGTGAGTGAGTGCCACCCCCCGCGACCCCCCCACCCCCCTGCGACCCCCCTCACCCCCCCGTGACCCCCTTTTACCCCCCCAGCAGGTGAGTGCCACCCCCCCCGCGACCCCCCCCCCCCCCCTCCCCCCCAGTGGGTGATTCCGACCCTCCCCCCCAAACCCCCTGAACCCCCCCCCCAGCAGGTGAGTGCAAGCCCCCCAGTCTCCCCCCCCCAAGTTGGTCCCAGTGCCCCCCCCCTTGTGCTCAGTGCCCCCAGTGCCCCCCCCAGTGGGTCCCAGTCCCCCCCAGTTCCTCCCCAGTGGGTCCCAGTGGCTCCTCAGTCCCCCCCCGCGTTGGTCCCAGTGCCCCCCCAGTGGCTCCCAGTGCCCCCCCAGTACCCCCCAGTCCCCCCCCAGCAGGTCCCAGTCCCCCCCAGTGGGTCCCAGTGGCTCTCAGTCCCCCCCCAGTGAGTCCCAGTCCCCCTCAAGTGGCTCCCAGTGCCCCCCAGTACCCCCCGTGCCCCCCCAGCCGCAGGACGACTACTCGGTGCTGTTCGAGGACACGTCCTACGCCGACGGCTACTCGCCCCCCTCAACGTGGCCCAGCGCTACGTGGTGGCCTGTCGGGAGAGCAAGAAGAAGTGAGCGGCGGGGGGAGGGGGGGGCGGGGCCACGGGGAGGGGGGCAAAGATGGAGGGGGCGGGGCCAAGGAGAGAGAGGGGAGAGGGGCGGGGCCAAGGAGGGGGGGGGGGAAAGAGGGAGGGGGCGGGGCAAGGAGAGGGAGCGGGGCCAAGGAGAAAGGGCGGGGCCACGGAGGAAGGCGGGCAAAGATAGAGGGGGCGGGGCCAAGGAGAGGGGGCAGGGCCATGGGGGGTAAAGATGGGGCGGGGCCAAGGAGAAAGGGCGGGGCAAAGATGGAGGGGGCGGGGCCAAGGAGAAGGAGGGGCCAGGGGAGAGGGGACGGCGCCAAGGAGAAAGGGGGCGGGGCCAAGAAGGGGGCAAAGATAGAGGGGGCGGGGCCAGAGGAGGGGGGGCAGGGCCACGGGGGGGGGCAAAGATGGGGCGGGGCCAAGGAGAGGGGGCGGGGCCAAAGAGAAGGAGGGGCAAAGATAGAGGGGGCGGGGCCAAGGAGGAAGAGGGCGGTGCCAAGGAGAGGGGGTGGGGCCAAGGAGAAAGGGCGGGGCCAAGGAGGGGGGGGGCAAAGATAGAGGGGCGGGGCCAAGGAGGAAGGGGGCGGGGCCAAGGAGAGGGGGCAGGGCCACGGGGGGGGACAAAGAGGGGGCGGGGCCACGGAGAAGGGGGGGCAAAGATGGAGGGGGCGGGGCTAAGGAGGAAGAGGGGGGGCAGGGCCACGGGGGGGCGGGGCCAAGGAGAAAAGGCAGGGCCAGGGGAGAGGAGGCGGGGCCGCAGAGAAGGGGGGGGGCAACGAGAGGGGGCGGGGCCAAGGAGAAAGGGCGGGGCCACGGAGGAAGGGGGGGCATAGAAGGGGCGGGGCCAGGGGAGGGGGGGCAAGGAGCAAGGGGGCGGGGCTCAGTGCTATATAAGCCAATAGGGAGGCAAGGGGGCGAGGCCACGAAGGGGGCGGGGCCAAGGAGAGGGGGCGGGGCCACGAAGGAGGGTGGCAAAGAGGGGGGCGGGGCCAAGGGGAGGGGGCAAGGAGCAAGGGGGCGGGGCTTAGCCGCATATAAGGCAATAGGGAGGCAAGGGGGCGGAGCTAAAGAGGAAGGGGCGGGGCTCAGCCCATTATGGGGAAACAACCAAGGGGGCGTGGTCAGGGGAAAGGGGGCGGGGCCAACGAGAACTGGGCGGGGCTAAAGAAGGCCCCCCCCAGCCTTATATGGGGAAGGGGAGAGGAGGGGCGGGGCTCAAATGAAGGGGGCGGGGCCTGGGCCACAAAGGGGCGGGGCTGAACGGCTGAGGGGGGGGTGGGTGGAGCCAGGGGGCGGGGCCTTGGGGGAGGGGCGTGAGGAAATGGCGGCGCTGATGTCACTGCGGGGGAGGGGCCTCCCCTAAACAGAAAGAAGAGCCTCTTTATTGTCAATAAATTAATTAAAAACTGTAATTAAATGCACCCGGGGGGGCGGAGCCACTCTCTGGCTCCGCCCCCCCGGCCGGTGGCAGCTCCTCGTCCGGCCAATCAGGCTGCGGGGGGGGGGGAGGGGGGAAAGGTCAGTGGTTGGCGCCAGGGGGCGTGGCCGGAAGTGTGTGTGGGGGGGGTTGGGGTGGGCGGGGCTTACCGGGGCGGGGTCGTCCAGCTCCGCCCCCCCTTCGCTGATGTCATCGGCCTCCCCCAGGTGGTGGCGAATCAGGTCGCCCCACAGCAGGGGGGCGTGGCACCTGGAGGGGGTGTGTGTGTTACCATGGTGATGGCAACGCCCCCCCCCCCAGCAACCAGGCCACGCCCCCTAGCAACCCCCCGCCCATAGCAACAAGCCCCCGCCCCCCCCCCTTAGTGAGAGCTTCCGGGTGTGGCCCCACCCCCTAGCAACCACCCCGGCCTTGAGCGACAAGCCCCGCCCCCTGGCAACGGCTCCCCCAATAGCAGCAGGCCTTTCGGAGGAGGCCCCGCCCCCTAGCAACCGCCCCGGCAACGGGGGCCCTGCCCCTGGGAATGAGGCTTTGCCCCTTAGCAACGGGCCCCGCCCCCCCTTACCAACCCCCTGCCCTTAGCAACAGGCCCCGCCCCCTTAGCAACCCCTGCCCTTAGCAACAGGCCCCGCCCACAACAACGGCTCCCCGCGGTGGCCCCGCCCCCTAGCAACGAGCCCTCGCCCCCTTAGCAACGGGGGCCCCCCCCATCCCTGTCTCCCGAGGCCCCGCCCCCTTCCCCCCGAGGCCCCGCCCCCTTCCCCCCGAGGCCCCGCCCCCTTCCCCCCGAGGCCCCGCCCCTCACCGCGGACAGGCCCCGCCCACCGGCAGCAGCTCCGGCCCCTCCCCCCGCAGGAAGGCCCGGGCCAGGCAGGGGGGGTGGGCGGCCATGGGGCAGCGCGGGGCAGCGCAGGGGGGGCGGGGCCTCTGCCTGGGGGGCGGGAGACACCGTTAGTGACGTCACAAACCCCGCCCACCCCCCCATGACCCCTCCCCCCGCCTCACCCCTCCCCCACCCTCCAAAACCCCCCCTTAAAGCCCTCCCCCCAAACACTCCCCTCATAGGCCCCGCCCCTTCCTACAGGCCCCGCCCACCTCCCCAGACCCCGCCCACCATCGGAGCCCCCCCCCTCCCTTTCGCCCCTGGCCCCGCCCCTTCCCCATAGGCCCTGTCCCCCGCCCCCTCCCACCCTCATCCAAGCCCCGCCCCCTTCCCCTATAGGCCCCGCCCCTTCCCCCAGGCCCCGCCCCTCACCGGGCAGCCCCCCCCGCAGACGTCGCAGGGCGGGGGGGCGTGTCCTTGGCCTCACTTCCGGGTGGGCGCGGCCTCCTGCGGCGGGGGCGGGGCCGGAGAGGGGGAAGCCCCCGCCCCTTCCTCCAGGACGACGTGGGGGGCGGGGGCGGGGCCAGGGCGGGGCGGGGCGGGGGGCGGAGCCAGCGGAGGCGCAGGGGGAGGCGGCGCCAGGGCGGGCCGCCAGGAGGTGGGGCAGGAGGCGCAGGGCGAAGGCGATTGGCTGCTCCCGGGGGCGCCGCCCGGCCACGCCCGGCAGGCGGCGGGAGGCCGTGGGGTGCTGCCACGCCCACTCGAACTGCGGCGGCGAGAGGGGGCGGGGTCAGCGGGGGAAGGGGGCGGGACTTCCGGCCCGAAGAGGGGGCGGGGCTTGGGGGGGGGCGGGGCTTACCCGGAGGGCGGCCACGTCCGAGGGAAGCCGTAGACGTAGAGCTCCATCTCCCTGCGGAAGTGACGTCGGGGGGGGGGCGGGGCTCAAGGCCACGCTTCCAGGTCCCCACTTCCGGGTTTTTCCTCTAACTTCCGGCCACCGGCTTCCGGGTTCCCCCTCCCTTCCGGCCTCACGTTACTTCCTGGGTTCTCCTCCCCTGTCACTTCCGCCCCCTCGTTTCCTGTCTCTTCCCTCACTTCCGGCCCCCCTTCCCCCCTCCCGCCATTTCCGGCGGCCCCATTCCCCATTGTCCCGCCCCCTCCTTTCCTCCCCCCCCGTTTCCGCCTCCCCCCTCGTTTTCCTCCCCCATTTCCACCCTCCCTCGTCACTTCCTCCCCCCCATTTCCGTTTCCGCCCCATTTCCCCCCGCTTCGACTCTCCCCCCATTTTGACCCTCCCCCCGTTTCCGCTTCCTCCCCCGGTTTTCTCCTCCCCCCCCCTCCCCCAATTCCATTCCTTCCCCCCCCGCAACTTCCGCCTTCCGGAGCTCCCTCCCCCCGTTTCCGCTTCCCCGCCCCCCACTTCCGGCCCTCCCCCCCGCTCACCAGGGCCCCCTCCCGCTGGTCCGCCGCGCCCCCCCCCGCCGCCGCCCCCCGTTGTGCTGCCGGAGCCGCCGCGCCGGGTCCCGGGTGAAGCCCACGTAGCTCCGGCCCCGCCCCGCCCGCAGCAGGTAAACGGCCCGCACCGCCATGGGCCTCCCCCCCCCCGCCACGTCACTTCCGGCCCTTTCCCACAACCCCCCGCGCCCGCTTCCGCCAATCGGCGGCGGACGGGAAGTGACGCCACGGGGCAGGAGGAAGGAGGTGGGGGGGACGGGGAGTCGGATCCAAGATGGCGGCGCTGAGCGCGGAGGGGCTGCGGGAGCGGCTGGAGCGCGCGCTGGGGGCGGAGCACGTGGTCAGGGGGCGGGGCCTGGCGGGGGCGGGGCCTCGGGGAGGGGGCGGGGCCTGGAGGGGGCGGGGGGCGTTAATGAGCCCCCGCGGGGGGGGGTTGGGTGGGGGGTGGCTGTTAATGAGCTTCGGGGGGGGGTTAATTAGTCTTGGAGGGGGCGTAATTAGCCCCGGGGGGGGTTAATTATTCCTGGGGGGGATGTTAATTAGTCCCAGGAGGATTAATTAGTCCGGGGGGTGTTAATGAGCCCCGGGGGGGTTAATTAGTCTTGGAGGGGGGGTAATTAGCCCCGGGGGGGGGTTAATTAGTCTTGGAGGGGGGGTAATTAGCTGGGGGGGGTTAATTAGTCTTGGAGAGGGGGTAATTAGCCCCGGGGGGTGTTAATTAGTCTTGGAGGGGGGGGTAATTAGCCCCGGGGAGGGTGTTAATTAGTCTTGGACGGGGGTAATTAGCTCGGGGGGGGGTTAATGAGCCCCGGGGGGATGTTAATTAGTCTTGGAGGGGGGTGTAATTAGCCCCGGGGGGATGTTAATTATTCCTGGGGGGGATGTTAATTAGTCCGGGAGGATTAATTAGTCCGGGGGGGGTGTTAATGAGCCCCGGGGAGGTTAATTAGTCTTGGAGGGGGGGTAATTATCTCGGGGGGGTTAATGAGCCCCGGGGGGGTGTTAATTAGTCTGGGGGGGTGTTAATTAGTCTTGGAGGGGGGGTAATTAGCCCTGGGGGGGTGTTAATTAGTCTTGGAGGGGGGGTAATTAGCTTGGGGGGGGCTAATGAGCCCTGGGTGGGTGCCAATTAGTCTGGGGTGGTTAATTAGTCTTGGAGGGGGGTTAATTATCCCTGGGGGGGATGTTAATTAGTCCTGAGGGGGTTGTTAATTAATCCTGGGGGGGTATTAATTAGTCTGGGGGGGGTAATTAGTCCTGTGGGGGGTGTTAATAACCTCTGTGGGGGGTTAATGAGCTCGGGGAGGGATAATTAGCCCGGGGGGGGGGGATTCGTTATCCCCAGGGGGGGTTAATTAGTGTTGGGGGGGGTAATTAGTCCTGGGAGGGTGTTAATTAGTCCTGGGGTGCTGTTAATTAGTCCGGGGGGGGACGTCAATAAGCTTGGGGGGGGTTAATGAGTTTGTTTGGGGGGATAACGAGCCCCAGCGGAGGGTTCGTTATCCCCAGGGGGGCTTAATTAGTCTTGGAGGGGTATTAATTAACCCCGGGGGGATGTTAATTAGTCCGGGGGGGTTAATTAGTCCTGTGAGAAGGCGCTAATAACTTTTGGGACGGATTTAATGAGCTTTTGGGGGGGGGTTTAACGAGCTTTGGGGCAGATAACGAGCCCTGGGTGGGGAGGGGGGGGGGGAGGTGCTGCTAACGAACCCCGCTAACGATGTCTCGTGCTTAATTACCCTAATTAGGAGGTGGAGGACACGACCCCCTCCCGCTGCGCCACCAGCTTCCGCCTCCTGGTCGTGGCCTCGTTATTCCGGGGGAAGGGGCTGCTGCAGCGCCACCGGTAATTAACTAATTAGGGCTTAACGAGCCGGGGAGGCTCTTAACGAGCCCCTGGGGAAGCTTAATTAGCCTTTGGGGGGGAGGGGGGTGTTAATTAGCCCTAGGGGAGGGTGCGTAATGAGCGCGGAGGGAGGGGGGTTAATGTGCTCGAGGAAGGGGGTAATTAGCGCTGGGGGGAGTTAATTAGCTCCGGGGGGGGGGGCGGTTAATTAGCTGCGGGGACGGTTAATGAACTTCGGGGGGGGGGTTAATGAGCCCCGGGGGGGGGAGGGAGGGGTGTTAATTAGCCCTGGGGGGGTGTAATTAGCCCTGGGGGGGGGTTGATGAGCCCCGGGAGGGCGTTAATTAGTCTTGGGGGGGTGTTAATTAGCCTCAGGGGGGTGTAATTAGCCCTGGGGGGTTAATGAGCTTCGAGGGGTGTAATTAGCCCTGGGGGAGGGGGGTTAATGAGCCTTGGGAGGGGCTTAATTAGTCTCTGGTGGGGGAGTGGTAATTAGTCTTGGGGGGGTGTTAATTAGTCTTGGGGGGTATTAATTAGTCTTGGGGGGGTGTAATTAGCGCTGGGGGGGGTTAATGAGCTTCGAGGGGTGTAATTAGCCCCAGGGGGGGGGATTAATGAGCCCTGGGAGGGGGTTAATTAGTCTTTGGTGGGGGGGGTCTTAATTAGTCTTGGGGGAGGGTGTTAATTAGTCCGGGGGGATGTTAATTAGTCTTGGGGGGTGTAATTAACCCGGGGAGGGCTTAATGAGCTGGAGGGGGGTCTTAATGAGTTGGGGGGGTTGGGGGGGGGGTTGGATTAGTTTGTGGGGGGGGTTAATTAGTCTCGGGTGGCTGTAATTAGCCTTGGGGGGGTTAAGGTTAATGAGCTTTGCGGGGGCTGTGTAATTAGCCCTGGTGGGGGAGGGGTGGTTAACGAGCTCTGGAGGGTGTTAATTAGTCCTGGGGGGGGGGGGGTGGTTGGCTCGGGGTGGGGGGGGTTAATGAGCTCGGGGGGGGGGGGGCGGGGTGTAATTAGCCCTGTGCGGGGGAAGGGGGTTAACGAGCTTTTTGGGTGTAAGGGGGGGGGGCGTTAATTAGCGTTAACGAGGTGTTTTGCCCCCCCAGGCTGGTTAACGAGGCGCTGGGGGCGGAGCTGGGCCGGATCCACGCCCTGGAGCAGCGGACGCTCACCCCCGAGCAATGGGAGGCCGAGAAAGCCGCCTGAATCTGCATAAATTTGCATAAATTTACATCGCTCCCCCCCACCCCCCTTAACCACCGCCTAATTAGCCCGGCGCTCGTTAGCGGGCCCGGCGGCGAATCGCGTCCCCACCCCCCCCCACCCCCCCACCCCCTTCCGCCGCCTCGTTAGCGCGTCGCGGGCCTCGTTAACGTAGCTCCCCCCCCTCATTTGCATATCCTGCCCTCGTTAGCGCTAATTAGCCGGCCCCGCCTCCCAGCCCCTCCCTCCCCCGGCGCTCATTATCATGGGCCCCCGCGCCCCTCGTTAGGGCAGCTCATTAGCGTAACCCCCGCCCCTCATTAACGCACCCCACCCCCTGAGAGCCCCGCCCCTTCATTAACATACCGCGCCCCTCATTAGCATACGCCCGCCGCGTTCTGCCTCCCCCCCATTAACCCGCGGCGCCGCTCATTAGCATAAACCCCGCCCCCTCCTTAACATAACCCGCCCCCCGGCCACCCTCAAGCCCCGCCCCCTCCCTCTCTAGCCCCGCCCCCTCCCTCCCGGCTCCACCAATCACCGCCAAAGCCCCTCCCGGAGGGGGCGTGGCCGGGGGGGGGTGTGGGAGGGGCGCGCGTCTCCCCTCCGTTGCCGAGGCAACACCCCCCCGCCCCCTTCCCAACACGTGCCGTGCGCAAACCCCGCCCCTCATTAACATAAACCCCGCCCTCTCCCTTAACCCCGCCCACCCCAAGCCCCGCCCGGAGCTGGGGGGGGGGGAGAGGGGGCGTGGTCAAGCGCGGGGGGGGGGAGCTGCGCGCTCCGTTGCCGGGGCAACACCCCCCCTCCCTCCCTCCCTCCCCCCTCCCCTCACGACCACCGTTTCCCGCGCAGGCGCCGTGTGCAAACCCCCCCCCCCCAACATGTGCCGTGTGCAAACCCCCCCCCACGCCGTGCGCAAAGGGCGGCGGCCGCGCCTGCGCCGTGTCATGGCGGGCCCCGGCTCCCCCCCCCCCCCCCCCCTCCGCCGGGCGGGGACCGGTCGGGCCGGTCCGTTCCGTCGAGGATCAAATAAAGGGAAGATGGCGGCGGCGGCGGCGGTGGCGCTGACGGCGCTGGGGGTGACGCTGGGGGTGACGCTGGGGTTGGCGGCGGCCGCTCGCTGCTTCCTGCGGCCCGTCCCCCTCCCCTCCCGCCCCCGCCTCCCCTTCAGGGCCCGGCTGGTGGCGCATCGCGGCGGTGAGAGGCGCTGGGGGGGGGGGGGGGGGTGTGTGTTATAGGGGGGGGGGAGGCGGAAATACCAACCGGAAGCGGGAAGGGGGAAGGGGAAGGGGAGGGGAAACGGTCCGGCCCGGAAGTAGGCCCCCGGGGAAACGACCACCCGGAAGCGGGAAGCCGGAAGTTAGGGGAGGGAGGCGGAAGTGGCCCGGCCTCAGCCCGCCCCTTCCGTCCCCCCCCCCCCCATCCAGGGAGCGGCGAAAAGATCGAGAACACGATGGAGGCCTTTGAGAAGTGAGGCCCCGCCCCCTGACCCCTGACCCCTGACCTCTGACCCCGCCCCCTGACCCCGCCCTGACCCCCGGCTCCGTGGGGGCGCCCCACACATTCCCGGCACCCACATGGACACACCCCCCCCCCCCCAAAGGGACCCCAGCGTCTGCGCCCCATAGATTCAGGGGGACCCAAGTGTCCGGGCCCCACAGATTCCCCAGGACCCACATATTCCCCTCCAAGGGACCGTGGCGTCCGTGCCCCATAGATTCAGATAACCCTGGTGTCTGTGCCCCATAGATTCCTGCGGGAACCCAGGTGTCCTGGCCCCACAGATTCCCCAGGACCCACATATTCCCCCTCCAAGGGACCCAGTGTCTGTGCCCCATAGATTCAGGGGGACCCAGTGTCTGTGCCCCATAGATTCAGGGGACCCAGGTGTCCGGGCCCCATAGATTCCGGGGGACCCAGGCGTCCGGGCCCCCCAACAACCTCCCCGACCCCCCCGACCCCCCGTCCCCGCTGCCCCACGGCGCTGCCCTCCCCGCCCGCCCCCCAGCGCGGTGACCCACGGCGCCGACCTGCTGGAGCTGGATTGTCGCCGCACCCTGGACGGCGTCGTCGTCGTCAGCCATGACGGGAACCTGCTGCGCCAGAGCGGCCGCCCCCTCGACCTGCGCCGCCTCCGCTACCAGGTGGGCCCCACGGCGGCGCCGCCCCACGGCGGGAGCGACCCACACCTTCCCCCGACCCACAGATCCCCCTTCTCCGGGGACCCAGGCGTCCGGGACCCACCTTTTCTGGGGGTTTCTGGTGTTTGGGACCCATAGATTCCAGGGGACCCCGGTGTCCGGGCCCCACGGCGACGCTGACCCACAGCGGGAGCGACCCACACATTCCCCAGCCCCACAGATCCCCCTTATCTGGGGACCCAGGCGTCCGGGACCCACGTTTTCCAGGGGATTATGGTGTCTGTGCCCCATAGATTCCAGGGGACCCAGGTGTCCGGGCCCCACGGCGACGCCGACCCACAGCGGGAGCGACCCACACCTTCCCCCGACCCACAGATCCCCCTTCTCCGGGGACCCAGGCGTCCGGGACCCACCTTTTCTGGGGGTTTCTGGTGTTTGGGACCCATAGATTTTGCGGAACCCAGCGCCTGTGCCCCATAGATTCCAGGGACACAGGTATCTGGGCCCCACGGCAATGCCGACCCACAGCGGGAGCGACCCACACGTTCCCCAGCCCCACAGATCCCCCTTATCTGGGGACCCAGGCGTCCGGGACCCACCTTTTCTGGGGGTTTCTGGTGTCTGTGCCCCATAGATTCCAGGGGACCCCGGTGTCTGGGCCCCACGGCGATGCCGACCCACGGCGGGAGCGACCCACACCTTCCCCAGCCCCACAGATCCCCCTTCTCCGGGGACCCAGGCGTCCGGGACCCACCTTTTCTGGGGGTTTCTGGTGTTTGGGACCCATAGATTTTGGGGAACCCAGCGTCTGTGCCCCATAGATTCCAGGGGACCCCGGTGTCTGGGCCCCATGGTGATGCCGACCCACGGCGGGAGCGACCCACACGTTCCCCAGCCCCACAGATCCCCCTTATCTGGGGACCCAGGCATCCGGGGCCCACGTTTTCCAGGGGATTATGGCGTCTGTGCCCCATAGATTCCAGGGGACCCTGGTGTCCGGGCCCCACAGCGACGCTGACCCACAGCGGGAGCGACCCACACATTCCCCAGCCCCACAGATCCCCCTTCTCCGGGGACCCAGGCGTCCGGGACCCACCTTTTCTGGGGGTTTCTGGTGTTTGTGCCCCATAGATTCCAGGGGACCCCGGTGTCCGGGCCCCACGGCGACGCTGACCCACAGCGGGAGCGACCCACACATTCCCCAGCCCCACAGATCCCCCTTATCTGGGGACCCAGGCGTCCGGGACCCACGTTTTCCAGGGAATTATGGCGTCTGTGCCCCATAGATTCCAGGGGACCCTGGTGTCCGGGCCCCACAGCGACGCTGACCCACAGCGGGAGCGACCCACACGTTCCCCAGCCCCACAGATCCCCCTTCTCCGGGGACCCAGGTGTCCGGGACCCACCTTTTCTGGGGGTTTCTGGTGTCTGTGCCCCATAGATTCCAGGGGACCCCGGTGTCCGGGCCCCACGGCGACGCCGCCCCACGGCGGGAGCGACCCACACATTCCCCAGCCCCACAGATCCCCCTTCTCCGGGGACCCAGGCATCCGGGACCCACGTTTTCCGGTGGATTATGGCGTCTGTGCCCCATAGATTCCAGGGGACCCCGGTGTCCGGGCCCCATGGTGACGCCGACCCACAGCGGGAGCGACCCACACGTTCCCCAGCCCCACAGATCCCCCTAATCTGGGGACCCAGGCATCCGGGACCCACCTTTTCTGGGGGTTTCTCGTATTTGGGACCCATAGATTTTGGGGAACCCAGCGCCTGTGCCCCATAGATTCCAGGGGACCCAGGTGTCTGGGACCCACGGCGACGCCGACCCACGGCGGGAGCGACCCACACCTTCCCCAGCCCCACAGATCCCCCTTCTCCAGGGACCCAGGCGTCCAGGACCCACGTTTTCCAGGGGATTATGGTGTCTGTGCCCCATAGATTCCAGGGGACCCCGGTGTCCGGGCCCCACAGCGACGCCGACCCACGGCGGGAGCGACCCACACCTTCCCCAGCCCCACAGATCCCCCTTCTCCGGGGACCCAGGCGTCCGGGACCCACGTTTTCCAGGGGATTATGGTGTCTGTGCCCCATAGATTCCAGGGGACCCTGGTGTCCGGGCCCCACAGCGACGCCGACCCACAGCGGGAGCGACCCACACCTTCCCCAGCCCCACAGATCCCCCTTCTCCGGGGACCCAGGCGTCCGGGACCCACCTTTTCTGGGGGTTTCTGGTGTTTGGGACCCATAGATTTTGGGGAACCCAGCGCCTGTGCCCCATAGATTCCAGGGGACCCCGGTGTCCGGGCCCCACGGCGACGCCGACCCACAGTGGGAGCGACCCACACCTTCCCCAGCCCCACAGATCCCCCTAATCTGGGGACCCAGGCATCCGGGACCCACGTTTTCCAGGGGATTATGGTGTCTGTGCCCCATAGATTCCAGGGGACCCCGGTGTCCGGGCCCCACGGCGACGCTGACCCACAGCGGGAGCGACCCACACATTCCCCAGCCCCACAGATCCCCCTTCTCCGGGGACCCAGGCGTCCGGGACCCACCTTTTCTGGGGGTTTCTGGTGTTTGGGACCCATAGATTTTGCGGAACCCAGCGCCTGTGCCCCATAGATTCCAGGGGACCCAGGTGTCCGGGCCCCACGGCGACGCCGACCCACAGCGGGAGCGACCCACACATTCCCCAGCCCCACAGATCCCCCTTATCTGGGGACCCAGGTGTCCGGGACGCACCTTTTCTGGGGGTTTCTGGTGTTTGGGACCCATAGATTTTGCGGAACCCAGCGCCTGTGCCCCATAGATTCCAGGGGACCCCGGTGTCCGGGCCCCACGGCGATGCCGACCCACGGCGGGAGCGACCCACACATTCCCCAGCCCCACAGATCCCCCTTCTCCGGGGACCCAGGCGTCCGGGACCCACGTTTTCCAGGGAATTATGGCGTCTGTGCCCCATAGATTCCAGGGGACCCTGGTGTCCGGGCCCCACAGCGACGCTGACCCACAGCGGGAGCGACCCACACCTTCCCCAGCCCCACAGATCCCCCTTCTCCGGGGACCCAGGCGTCCGGGACCCACGTTTTCCGGTGGATTATGGCGTCTCTGCCCCATAGATTCAGGGGCACCCCCAGTGTCTGTGCCCCACAGATTCCAGGGGACCCCGGCGTCTGTGCCCCATAGATTCCAGGGGACCCCGGTGTCCCGGCCCCACATCTCTCCCCCCTCCCTTCCCCCCCCAGGACCTCCCGCCCTACAAGTCCCCGCTGGAGGTGACCTTCTACCCCGGTGAGTCACGTGTGGGGCAGGACGATGTGGGGCAGGAGGACGGTGTGGGGCGGGATGACGATGTGGGGCAGGAGGATGTGGGGTGGGATGACCATGTGGGGCAGGAGGATGATGTGGGGCAGGTAGACAACGTGGTGCAGGACGATATGGGGCAGGAGGACAATGTGGGGCAGGACAACGATGTGGGGCAGGAGAGTGATGTGGGGTGGGACAGTGTGGGGCGGGAGGACGGTGTGGGGCAGGTGGACAATGTGGGGCAGGGGAATGATGTGGGGCAGGAGGACAACATGGGGCAGGGTGACGACGGGCAGGACGATGTGGGGCAGGAGAACGATGCGGGGTGGGACGACCATGTGGGGCAGGAGGATGATGTGGGGTGGGAGAACGATGTGGGGCAGGAGGACGATGTGGGGTGGGACGATGTGGGGCAGGAGGACGATGTGGGGCAGGAGAATGATGTGGGGCAGGAGGACGATGTGGGGCGGGAGAATGATGTGGGGCAGGAGGATGATGTGGGGCAGGACGCCGTGGGGCAGGATGATGATGGGCAGGACGATGTGGGGTGGGATGATGTGGGGCGGGACGATGTGGGGCAGGATGATGATGGGCAGGACGATGTGGGGAGGGACGATGTGGGGCAGCAGAATGATGTGGGGTGGGATGATGTGGGGCAGGATGATATAGGGTAGGAGAGCGATGTGGGGCAGGAGAACGATGTGGGGCAGGAGGACAATGTGGGGAGGGACGACCATGTGGGGCAGGAGGATGATGTGGGGCAGGAGGACGATGTGGGGCGGGAGAATGATGTGGGGCAGGAGGATGATGTGGGGCAGGAGAATGATGTGGGGCAGCAGAATGATGTGGGGAGGGACGATCATGTGGGGCAGGAGGATGATGTGGGGTGGGACGATGTGGGGCAGGAGGATGATGTGGGGTGGGATGATGTGGGACAGGACGCCATGGGGCAGGACGATGTGGGGCAGGACGATGTGGGTCGGGACGATGTGGGGCAGGAGGACGATGTGGGGCAGGAGGATGATGTGGGGCAGGAGGACGATGATGTGGGGCAGGACGCCGTGGGGCGGGACGACGCCGTGGGTCCCGGGCGCCGGGGTCCCCTCCCCTGCCCCACACATTCCCCTCCCCCGCCCCACAGGTCACTTCTCCTCCGGCGCCGACCGTCGCATCCCCCGATTGGACGAGGTTTTCCGCCGCTTCCCCCACGTGCCAATCAGCATCGAGATCAAGGACGACGACGATGACCTCATCAACGAGGTGCCGCAAACGAGGCTGCCCCTCCCCCCGCCCCTCCCCCGCCCCCCGAGGCCCCGTTCCCAGCCCCATAAGTGGGGGGGGGAGGGGAAAAGGGGGTCACAGGGATGTGGGGCGGCCCCTCCCCTGCCCCACTGCCCCTCCCCCACCCCTCATTGCCCATCCCCCACGTCAGGCCCCTCCCCCGCCCCCCAAACGAGGCCCCGTTCCCAGCCCCATAAGTCGGGGGGGGGAGGGAAAAAGGGGGGTCGCAGGGATGTGGGGCGGCCCCTCCCCCACCCCATGGCCCCTCCCCCCACATCAGGCCCCTCCCCCGCCCCCCAAACGAGGCCCCGTTCCCAGCCCCATAAGTGGGGGGGGGGAGGGGAAAAGGGGGGGTTGCGGGGATGTGGGGCGGCCCCTCCCCCACCCCATGGCCCCTCCCCCACCCCTCATTGCCCATCCCCCACATCGGGCCCCTCCCCCCAGGTGGCCGCCCTGGTCCGTCGCCACGACCGCGCCGCCATCACGCTCTGGGCCTCCTTCCACGAGCGCATCCTGCGCAAGTGCCGCCGGGCCGTGAGTGCGCCCCACAGCGCCCCACAGCGCCCCACAGCGACCCACAGCGACCCACAGCGCCCCACAGCCCCACACAGAGCCCCACACAGCGCCCCACAGTGCCCCACAGCGACCCACAGTGCCCCCCACAGCGACCCACAGCCCCACACAGAGCCCCACACAGCGCCCCACAGCGCCCCACAGCGACCCACAGCGACCCACAGAGCCCCACACAGAGCCCCACAGCGCCCCACAGCGCCCCACAGCGACCCACAGCGACCCACAGCCCCACACAGTACACCACAGCGACCCACAGAGCCCCACAGCCCCACACAGTGCCCCCCACAGCAACCCACAGCGCCCCACAGCCCCACACAGAGCCCCACAGCCCCACACAGAGCCCCCCACAGCGCCCCACAGCGCCCCACAGCAACTCACAGTGACCCACAGCGCCCCACAGCGACCCACAGCCCCACACAGAGCCCCACACAGCGCCCCACAGCGCCCCACAGCGCCCCACAGCCCCACACAGAGCCCCACAGCCCCACACAGCGCCCCACAGTGACCCACAGCCCCACACAGAGCCCCACACAGCGACCCACAGTGCCCCACACAGCGCCCCACAGCGACCCACAGTGCCCCCCACAGCGCCCCACAGTGACCCACAGCCCCACACAGAGCCCCACAGAGCCCCACACAGCGCCCCACAGCGCCCCACAGCGACCCACAGCACCCCAGCAACCCACAGTGACCCACAGAGCCCCACAGCCCCACACAGCGCCCCACAGCACCCCACAGAGTGACCCACAGCACCCCACATTTCCCACCCCTCCCCCCCACCTCATCGCCCTCCCCCGCCCCATCGCGCCCCTCCCCCACCCCCTCCCCCACCTCCTCCCTAATTCCCACCCCTCCCCCCTTCCGCCTCCCACCCCCCGCCCCTCCCCCACCCCCCCATTTCCCACCCCTCCCCCACCCCCTCCCACCCCCCATTTTCTCCCCCCTCCCCCCTTCCCACCCCCCCACCCCACATCCCCTCCCCCCCCCCAGACCCCTCCCCACCCCCCCGCCCCTCCCCCCGCCCCCCATTTCCCACCCCTCCCCCCTCCCCCCCCCCACTTTGTCACCCCTCCCCCAGCCCCACATCCCCTCCCCCCACCCCAGACCCCTCCCCACCCCCCATTTCCCACCCCTCCCCCACTCCCTCCCCCCCTTCCCACCCCTCCCACCCCCCGCCCCCTCCCCCCACCACCCATTTCCCACCCCTCCCCCCACCCCACATCCCCTCCCCCCACCCCAGACCCCTCCCCCCCCCCCATTTCCCACCCCTCCCCCTCCCCCCCGGGGGCCTCCGCGTGTGTGTGTGTGGGGGGGAACCGGGGGGTGGGGGGAGGGGTGGGGGTGGGGGGGGGCCGCTCCCCCCGCCCCTCCCCCCCCTCCCCCCCCCAACGCGCCCCTCCCCCCAGCACCCGGCCATGCCCTACGGCTTCTCCCTGCGCCGGGGGCTGCTGCTGCTGCTCCTCCATTACAGCGGGCTCCTGCCCTTCGTCCCCCTGGGGGAGGCCGCCCTCCTCTCTTCGTCCTGCCCGCCATCATCAACCGGTGAGGCCCGCCCCACGGCCGCCCCACGGCCGCCCCCCAAGCCCCTCTGCCCCGCCGAGCATCATGGGAACCCCCCGACCCCCGTTTTTCCCCTTAAAATGGGGTGGAAATGGGGGATGTGGGGGGAAAAAGCCGCCCCTCCCCCACCGCCCCTCCCCCACCCTGGGTTTATGGGACCCCCCGGGGGTGGGGGAGGGGCGGGGGGGGGATGACACCCCCCAGAGCATCATGGGAAGCCCCCGACCCCCGTTTTTCCCCTTAAAATGGGGTGAAAATGGGGATTTGGGGGGAAAAGCCGCCCATCCCTCCCCGCCCCTCCCCCACCCCGGATATCTGGGACCCCCCGGGGTGGGGGAGGGGGCGGGGGGACACGACACCCCCCAGAGCATCATGGGAACCCCCCGACCCCCATTTTTCCCCTTAAAATGGGGTGGAATGGGGATTTGGGGGGAAAAAGCCGCCCCTCCCCCACCGCCCCTCCCCCACCCTGGATTTATGGGACCCCCCCGGGGTGGGGGAGGGCGGGGGGGACACGACACCCCCCCGGAGCATCATGGGAACCCCCCAACCCCCATTTTTCCCTTAAAATGGGGGGAAAATGGGGGATTTGGGGGGAAAAACCTGCCCCTCCCCCACCGCCCCTCCCCCACCCTGGTTTATGGACCCCCAGCGTGGGGGGAGGGGCGGGGTCATGACCCCTCCCCCCCTCCCCCCCTCCCCCCCCCAGGACGTATTTTCCCGTCCCCAAGGGCTGGGCCGGGGCCCTGCTCAGCAAAGTGCTGCAGGCGTGAGTGGGGCCGGGGGCACTTGTGGGCTGGGAGGCACTTGTGGGGCTGGGGGGGGATCTGGGGGGTTGGGGCGTGTGGGGGCTGGGGGACGGTTGGGGGCTGGGGGGGGACACGGACACTTGTGGGGCTGGGGTTGATTGGGGTTGGGGGCACTTGGGGGGCTGGGAGGGCACTTGTGGGGCTGGGGGGGGAGTTGTGGGGCTGGGGTCAATTGGGGGGCTGGGGGGATGGCTGGGGTTGGGGGTAATTGGGGGGCTGGGGGGCACTTGTGGGGCTGGGGGATGGTTTGGGGGCTGGGGGGCACTTGTGGGCTGGGGTTGATTGGGGCTGGGGGGCACTTGGGGGGCTGGGGGGGATCTGGGGGGGTTGGGGCCACCTGGGGGCTGGGGGTAACTGGGGGCTGGGGGGCACTTGTGGGGCTGGGGGACACTTGGGGGCCCGGGGGGCACTTATGGGGCTGGGAGAGACTCGTGGGTGGGGGAATGTATGGGGCTGGGGGGCACTTGTGGGGCTGGGGAGGATCTGGGGGGTTGGGGCCACTTGGGGGCTGGGGGATGTCTGGGGACCTGGGGGGCACTTATGGGGCTCGGGGGTACTTGTGGGGCTGGGGGTAATTGGGGGTTTGGGGTCACTTATGGGGCTGGAGAGCACTCGGGGGTCTGAGAGGTTGGGGCTGGTGGGAACTTGGGGGGCTGGGGTCTCTTGGGGGGCTGCGTGCAGTTGTGGGGCTCAGGGGTCACTTATGGGGCTGGGGGTACTTGTGGGGCTGGGGGAAGTCTGGGAGCCCGGGGGTCACTTATGGGGCTGGGAGAGACTCGGGGTTGGAGGCACTTATGGGGCTGCGGGGGGCACTTGTGGGGCCGGGGGGGGACACGCGCGCTGGGGGTCACTTGTGGGGCGGGACCCCCGGCCTCACCCCCGGCCCCACAGCGTCACCATGCGCCCCGCCCTCCTGCGGCACCTGCGCGACCGCGGCATCCAGGTGACCCCCTGCCCTGCCCCATAGCGGCCCCCCTGCCCCATAGCGCCCATCCCCTGCCCCACAGCGCCCCTCCCCTGACCCACAGCGCCCCTCCCC
Source organism: Larus michahellis (assembly GCF_964199755.1). NCBI lineage: Eukaryota > Metazoa > Chordata > Aves > Charadriiformes > Laridae > Larus > Larus michahellis. The sequence goes on from NC_133925.1 coordinate 530,805, forward strand.
TGCCCCATAGCGCCCATCCCCTGCCCCACAGCGCCCCTCCCCTGACCCACGGCGCCCCTCCCCTGCCCCATAGCGCCCATCCCTGCCCCATAGTGCCCCTCCCCTGACGCACAGCGCCCCTCCCCTGCCCCATAGCGCCCATCCCTGCCCCATAGTGCCCCTCCCCTGACGCACAGCGCCCCTCCCCTGCCCCATAGCGCCCATCCCTGACCCATAGCGCCCCTCCCCTGACCCACAGCGCCCCTCCCCTGCCCCATAGCGCCCATCCCTGACCCACAGCGCCCCTCCCCTGCCCCATAGCGCCCATCTCTGCCCCATAGCGCCCCTCCCCTGACCCACAGCGCCCCTCCCCTGCCCCATAGCGCCCATCCCTGACCCACAGCACCCCTCCCCTGACCCACAGCGACCCTCCCCTGCCCCATAGCGCCCCTCCCCTGACCCACGGCGCCCCTCCCCTGACCCACGGCGACCCTCCCCTGCCCCATACCGCCCATCCCCTGCCCCATAGCGCCCCTCCCCTGACCCACAGCATCCATCCCCTGCCCCATAGCGCCCCTCCCCTGACGCACGGCGCCCATCCCTGCCCCATAGCGCCCATCCCTGCCCCATAGCGCCCCTCCCCTGTGCCATAGCGCCCCTCCCCTGACCCACGGCGCCCATCCCTGCCCCATAGCGCCCCTCCCCTGCCCCATAGCGCCCCCCCCGCTCCACAGCGCCCCTCCCCTGCCCCATAGCGTCCCTCCCCTGACCCACAGCATCCATCCCCTGCCCCATAGCGCCCATCCCTGACGCACAGCGCCCCTCCCCTGACCCACGGCGCCCCTCCCCTGCCCAATAGCGCCCATCCTTGCCCCATAGCGCCCATCCCTGACCCACAGCGCCCCTCCCCTGACCCACAGCATCCATCCCTGCCCCATAGCGCCCCTCCCCTGACCCACGGCGCCCATCCCTGCCCCATAGCGCCCATCCCCCACCCTGACCCCCATCCCCTGCCCCATAGCAGCCGCCCCTCGCCCCATAGCGCCCTTCCCTCACCCTGACCCCTATCCGCCACCCCATGGTGTCTCTCCCCTGCCCCATAGCGCCCACCTCCCACCCCATCGCGCCCCTCCCCCACCCATGTCACCCCTCCCCCGCCCCATAGCGCCCCTCCCCCACCCTCACCCCTATTCCCTGCCCCACAGCACCCCTCCCCCACCCCATAGCTCCCCTCCCCCGCCCCATAGCTCCCCTCCACGGCCCGTAGTTCCCCTCCCCTGCCCCATCGCGCCCCTCCCCCGCCCCGACCCCTATTCCCTGCCCCAGAGCGCTCCTCCCCCACCCCATAGCTCCCCTCCCCCGCCCCATAGTGCCCCTCCCCCGCCCTGACTCCCCTCCCCCACCCCATGTCACCCCTCCCCCACCCCATCGCGCCCCTCCCCCACCCTCACCCCTATTCCCTGCCCCACAGCACCCCTCCCCCCACCCCATAGCTCCCCTCCCCCACCCCATAGCTCCCCTCCCCTGCCCCATAGCTCCCCTCCACGGCCCGTAGTTCCCCTCCCCACCCCATCGCGCCCCTCCCCCACCCTCACCCCTATTCCCTGCCCCACAGCACCCCTCCCCCACCCCATAGCTCCCCTCCACAGCCCGTAGTTCCCCTCCCCCGCCCCATCGCGCCCCTCCCCCGCCCCCATGTCGCCCCTCCCCCACCTATGTCACCCCTCCCCTGCCCCATTGCGCCCCTCCCCCACCCTCACCCCTATTCCCTGCCCCACGGCGCCCCTCCCCCACCCCATAGCTCCCCTCCCCCGCCCCATAGTGCCCCTCCCCCACCCTGACTCCCCTCCCCCACCCCATGTCACCCCTCCCCCACCGCATAGCGCCCCTCCCCCACCCCATAGCTCCCCTCCACGGCCCGTAGTTCCCCTCTCCCGCCCCACTGCGCCCCTCCCCCACCCTGGCTCACATCCCCCACCCCATCGCGCCCCTCCCCCGCCCCATCGCGCCGATTCCCGCCCCATGGCGCCCCTCCCCCACCCCATAGCTCCCCTTCCCTGCCCCATAGCTCCCCTCCACGGCCCGTAGTTCCCCTCCCCCGGCCCCACCGTGCCCCTCCCCCACCCCTGTCACCCCTCCCCCACCCCATCGCGCCCCTCCCCCGCCCCGCCCCCTATTCCCCCGCCCCACCGCGCCGATTCCCCGCCCCACGGCGCCCCTCCCCCCGCCCCCCAGTGGTGCTGTGGGTCCTGAACGAGGAGCGCGACTTCGCCGGGGCCTTCGCGGCCGGGGCCAGCGGGGCCATGACCGACTACCCCCAGCGCCTGGGGGGCTACCTGCGCGCCGCCCCTCCCCCCCCCCCCCCGCCCCCCCCCCCCCGGCCCCACGGCGCCGCCCCCCCCGCCCCCCGCCCCCCTTTAACGCGGGGGATTGACCCCGCCCCTCCCCCACCCCCGGGGGGCGCTGATGGGGCGGGGGGGGGGGGGGGGTGGGGGAGGGGCGGGATCGTCACCCTTCCCCCCCCCCCTCCCCACCCCACCCCCCCCAAATTTCCCAGTAAAAACCAGTAAAGAGCAACGGGCGGGGCCTGTCGTGGGGGAGGGGCGGGAACCGCCTTTATTGGGGGGGGGGGAGGGGCGGGAAACTCCCAGGCTTGGGGGGGGGGGGGACCAACTTATGGGGCGAGGGGGGCACTTGTGGGGCTGGGGGGGGGATCTGGGGGGTTGGGGGCGTGTGGGGGGCTGGGGGACGGTTGGGGGCTGGGGGGGTCACTTGTGGGGCTGGGGGGGGAGTTGTGGGCTGGGGTCAATTGGGGGGCTGGGGGGATGGCTGGGGTTGGGGGTAATTGGGGGGCTGGGGGGGCACTTGTGGGGCTGGGGGATGGTTGGTGGCTGGGGGGGACTTGTGGGGCTGGGGTTGATTGGGGCTGGGGGGCACTTGGGGGGCTGGGGGGGACACTTGGGGGCCCGGGGGGCACTTATGGGGCTGGGAGAGACTTGGGGGTGGGGGAACGTATGGGGCTGGGGGGCACTTGTGGGGCTGGGGGAAGTCTGGGGACCCGGGGGGCACTTATGGGGCTGGGAGAGACTCGTGGGTGGGGGATCGTATGGGGCTGGGGGGTACTTGTGGGGCCAGGGGGTGACTTGTGGGGCTGGGGGCACTTATGGGTCTGGGAGAGGAATGTATGGGGCTGGGGGGACTTACGGGGTGAGAGGCACTTGTGGGGCTGGGGGGGATCTGGGGGGTTGGGGCCGCTTGTGGGGCCGGGGGATGTCTGGGGCCCTGGGGGGCACTTGTGGGGGCCGGGGGGGGGGGACGGGGACACGTGGGGTTGGGGGTAATTGGGGGGTTTGGGGGTCGCTTATGGGGGCCGGAGAGCGCTTGGGGTCTGAGAGTTGGGGGGCGGGGGGGGGGGAAAACTTGGGGGGCTGCGTGTAGTTGTGGGGCCTCGGGGGTGACTTATGGGGCTTGGGGGGGGGTGGGGGGGGGGTTACTTGTGGGGCCGGGGAGAAATTTGGGGGCCCCGGTGGGGAGGGGGGGGGTCACTTATGGGGCTGGGAGAGCCGCGGGGTCGGAGGGACTTATGGGGCGGGGGGAGGGGGGATCGTCGCTCGGGGGGTCCCCCCCCTGCCCCTCCCCCCCCTGCCCCTCCCCCCCCCACCCCTCCCCCTCCCGCCCCTCCCCACCCCCGGGTCCAGCCGATAATTCCTCTTGAAGAAGCCGCACTGGGGGGGGGGGGGGGAGGGGGAGGGGCGGGGGGGTGGGGGAGGGGCGGATCAATCCGGGGGGGTGGGGGTGGGGGGGGGCTTCCCCTCCCCCTCCCCCCCCCTTAAATGGGTCTCTCACCCCTCCCCCCCCCCCCCAAACCGGCCGTCGACCGACTTTCCCGCCCCTCCCCCCGCCTCCTCCCCAGTGGGTCCCGCCCCTCCCCCACCCCATGAAGGGGGGGGGGGGGGGGGAATGTTCCCGCCCCTCCCCCCACCCCCTCCGAGGGGGTTCCCGCCCTCCCCCCACCCCCCTTCGGACAGTCCTCGCCCCTCCCCCGCCCCCCTCAAATGGACCTCTCCCGCCCCTCCCCCCACCCCCAGAAGGTACTTTCCCACCCCTCCCCCACCCCATTCAAGGAGATCCCGCCCCTCCCCCACCCCATTCAGGGATTTTCCCACCCCTCCCCCCCCCCAAACAGTTCCCGCCCCTCCCCCACCCCCTTCAAACAGTTCCCGCCCCTCCCCCACCCCATCCAAGGAGTTCCCTCCCCCCCCCCCCCCATCGAGGGCCTTTCCCGCCCCTCCCCCCTCACCTTGGCGAGGCCGAAGGCCATGAGGAGGAGGAGGAGGAGCCCCCCCACCCCTCCCCCCACGTAGATGGGGCGGGGGTCGAGCTCCCGCAGCAGCTCCACCTCCGTGAAGCCCTGGGGGGGGAGGGGCGGGAACGGCCCTTAATGGGGGGGGGGGGGGGGAGGGGGGGGGGGAGAGTCTGTTCGGGGGGGGGGGGGAGGGGCCGGGAACTCTTTGAACGGGGTGGGGGAGGGGCGGGGAAAATCCCCGAATGGGGTGGGGGAGGGGGCGGGAACGCCTCGGGTGGGGGGGGGAGGGGCGGGAGAGTCCATTTGAGGGGGTGGGGGAGGGGCGAGAAGTGTCTGAAGGGGTGGGGGAGGGGCGTGAACTCCATGAATGGGTGGGGGAGGGGGCGGGAAAGTCCCTTCAGGGGGTGGGGGAGGGGCGAGAAGTGTCTGAAGGGGGTGGGGGAGGGGCGGGAGAGTCCATTTGAGGGGTGGGGGAGGGGCGAGAAGTGTCTGAAGGGGGTGGGGGAGGGGCGGGAAAGTTTCTCAAGGGGGTGGGGGAGGGGCGGGAACGCAATGAATGGGTGGGGGAGGGGCGGGAAAGTCCCTTCAGGGGGTGGGGGAGGGGCGAGAACTGTCTGAAGGGGGTGGGGGAGGGGCGGGATCGCCTTGAATGGGGTGGGGGAGGGGCGGGAATGTTTCTCAAGGGGGTGGGGGAGGGGCGGGGAAAGTCCCTTCAGGGGGTGGGGGAGGGGCGAGAAGTGTCTGAAGGGGGTGGGGGAGGGGCGGGATCGCCTTGAATGGGGTGGGGGAGGGCGGGAAAGTTTTCAAGGGGGTGGGGGAGGGGCGGGACCGCCACGACTGGGTGGGGGAGGGGCGGGAAAGTCCCTTCAGGGGGTGGGGGGAGGGGCGGGATCGCCTTAAATGGGGTGGGGGAGGGGCGGGAAAATCTCTGAATGGGGTGGGGGAGGGGCAGGAGAGTCCATTTAAGGGGGTGGGGGAGGGGTGAGAAGTGTCTGAATGGGGTGGGGGAGGGGCGGGAAAGTCCATTCACGAGGTGGGGGAGGGGCGGGGGAATTCTCGGCTGGGGCGGGGGGAGGGGCGGGAGTCGGGGGGGGGGGCGGGGCGGGGGGATGGGGGAGGGGCTCACCTGGGCGTGGGGGAAGTGGGTGCTGACGTCATAGTGGGGGCGGGGCCAGCCTCAGCCATAGGGCGGAGCAGAAGCGGGGCCGGGCGGGGCCCTGGGGGGGGGAGGGGTGAGAAAAGTGTGGGGGAGGGGATGGGGGGGGGGGTGGGGTCTCTGCCCCTCCCCCACCCCTCCGACGGTCCCCCCCCCCCTCCCCCCCCCCCGGGGGTCGGTACCTGTGGGGTGGGGGAGGGGCGGAGGCGGGCGCGGAGGCAGATGGCGGCCGAGCGGGGGAGGGGCGCCGTGGGGCAGCGGAAGAGGCGGAGCCGGGGGGTGAAGCAGCCCTGGGGGGGGGGGGGGGGAGGGGGGGGTTGGGGGCCACGCCCCATAGCCGGGGTCACACCCCCCCCATCCCCCCCCCACACCCCATTATGTGGGTCCCGCCCCGCCCCATAGCAGCCCAAACCTGGGGGCCCACCCTATAGGACCCCTCTATGGGGGTCAGCCTGCCCCATAGCACCCCCATATGGCCCCCCTGGCCCCATAGCGCCCCGATATGGGCGTCACCCTGCCCCATAGCGCCCCCATATGGCCCCCCCTGCCCATAGCGCCCCGATATGGGGGTCAGCCTGCCCCATAGCGCCCCCATATGGCTCCCCCTGCCCCATAGCGCCCCGATATGGGGGTCACCCTGCCCCATAGCGCCCCCATATGGCCCCCCCTGCCCCATAGCGCCCCGATATGGGGGTCAGCCCTGCCCCATAGCCCCCCAACATGGCCCCCCCTGCCCCATAGCGCCCCAATATGTGGGTCATCCCGCCCCCATATGGCCCCCCCTGCCCCATAGCGCCCCGCTGTGTGGGTCACCCTGCCCCATAGCATCACCGTATGTTCCCCCCCGCCCCATAGCGCTCCAATATATGGGTCATCCCACCCCAATATGGCCCCCCCTGCCCCATAGTGCCCCGATAAGTGGGTCCCGCACCCCACATGGGTCTCCCTGCCCCATAGCGCCCCGATATGGGGGTCACCCTGCCCCATAGCCCCCTCGTATGGCCCCCCCTGCCCCCATAACACCCCGATACGGGGGTCACCCTGCCCCATAGCGTCCCAAGATGGGGGTCTGTCCTGTCCCCCCCCCCAGCTTTCCCCCCCTCTGCCCCCCAACCTTGGTGATGCTCTGGTTCAGCTCCTGCCCCACGGCGTCTCCCTCCACCTCCTCCTGCCCCACGGCGACGCAGGCGCCGCCAGGCTCCTATGGGGCAGAGCAGATGTTGGGGGGGGGGGGTGTTCAGTGGGGCACGCCGCGGGGCAGGCCGTGGGGCAGGGGGGTGGGGGGGCGGTGCGCGTCTCACCATCGTCACTTGTGGGTCGAGCACCGTCAGGTTGTGGGGCAGCGTGTGGGGCAGGAGGACGAAGGCCGTCAGCATGGCGGGGGGGCTGCCGTGGGGGCGGCGGCAGGAGGGTCTCCAGCTGTGGGGCAGAGACGTGGGGCAGGGATGGGGGGGGGGTGGGGTGGGGAGGGCGTGTGGGGCGGCGCTATGGGGCCGGGGAAGGTGGGGCTCACCCTATAGCGGTGCTGCAGGCTCTTGGTTGTGGGGCTGAGGAGCTGAAGTTGAGGTAGGGGGTGGAATCGTCCTGCCTGCGTGTGGGGCAGGGAAATCAGTGGGGCGCGGACGCCCGGCTCCCGTTCTCCACCCCCCCCCCTGCCCCACAAGTGGTTTGCTATGGGGCAGGGATGTGTGGGGCTCACCAGGTGGCCACCAGGCTGAGGGCGAAGCGGACGGGGACGTCCCAGGAGACGCCGTTGTTCCCCATGGCGGCGTGGGGCTCGTTGTCGCTGTGGGGCAGGGGAGACCCGTCAGCGCCCCATAGCGCCCCATAACCCCCCCCCCCCCTTGCCCCATAGATCCCACCTGCTGGCGTCCGCCCTCAGCCCCACGGTCTCCCCCCAAGTGGCGTTTTGGAGGATGTCGAACGTCAGCTCCAGCGTCACCTGGTGTGGGGCAGAGATGGGGCAGAGAGATGGGGCGGGAGGGGAGGGGCGGGGGGGATATGTGGGGCGCCCACCCCACGGCGGCCTGCCCCACGGCTCTCACCTGCCAGCCGGCGCGGAGGACGGGGCGGCTGATGTTGCAGGTCAGGACCCACGGCTGCCCCACGGCGGCCTCGGGGGCCCAGCAGTTGACGGATACCGGGGCGGCATCCTGTGGGGAGATGTGGGGCTGGGGTCTATGGGGCCCAGACGCCTGGGTCCTCCCAGACCCTGGGACTTGTGGGTCTGGGATCTATGGGGCCCAGATGCCAGGGTCCCTTTGGGGTGTGGGACTTGTGGGTCCGGGATCTATGGGGCCTGAAGACCTGGGTCCCTTTGGGCTCTGGGACTTGTGGGTCTGGGATCTATGGGGCCCAGATGCCAGGGTCCCTTTGGGGTGTGGGACTTGTGGGTCCAGGATCTATGGGGCCTGAAGACCTGGGTCCCTTTGGGGTCTGGGACTTGTGGGTCTGGGATCTATGGGGCCCAAATGCCTGGGTCCCTTTGGGGTGTGGGACTTGTGGGTCTGGGATCTATGGGGCCCGGATGCCTGGGTTCCTACAGACCCCATGACTTGTGGGTCCAGGATCTATGGGGCCCAGAAGCCTGGGTCCTTCCATACTCTGGAACTTGTGGGTCCGGGATCTATGGGGCCCAGACGCCTGGGTCCCTTTGGGGTGTGGGACTTGTGGGTCTGGGATCTATGGGGCCTGGACACCCGGGTCCCTCCATCCCACCCTAGAGTGCCCCCTTCCCCCCCCCCCCGCCCCACATCTGTGGGGCGCCCCACATACCTGCGTGGCCCGGGCCCGTCGGAAGGAGAGCCCCGGGGGGTGCCGCACTTGTAGGGCTGCCCCATAGGCGTCCTCGCCCGCGTTCCCCACCGTCAGGCGCAGCCCCAGCTCGGCCCCCGGGACCCCCACAACCGCCGCCCCCGACGGCAGCGCCCGGACCCACAAGTCGGCCTCGCACACCTCGTCTGCCCCACAGTTCTGCTGGAAGGGGATCTGTGGGGCAGAACGGGGAAAAAAAAAGGGCGGGGGGAGGGGTTGTGGGTCCAGCCCCCCAAGTGTGGGTCCCTTCCGATCCCCCAGGTGTGGGTCCCACCCCCCACGTGTGGGTCCTGCCCCCTAAGTGTGGGTCTCTTCCAACCCCCCAAGTGTGGGTCCTGCCCCCCAAGTGTGGGTCCCTTCCGATCCCCCAGGTGTGGGTGTCCCCCCCCACGTGTGGGTCCTGCCCCCTAAGTGGGGGTCCCAGCCCCCCAAGTGGGGGTCCCGCCCCCCAAGTCTACGTCCCCTCCGACCCCCCAAGTGTGGGTCCTGCCCCCTAAGTGTGGGTCCCTTCCGATCCCCCAGGTGTGGGTGTCCCCCCCCACGTGTGGGTCCTGCCCCCTAAGTGGGGGTCCCAGCCCCCCAAGTGGGGGTCCCGCCCCCCAAGTCTACGTCCCCTCCGACCCCCCAAGTGTGGGTCCTGCCCCCTAAGTGTGGGTCTCTTCCAACCCCCCAAGTGTGGGTCCTGCCCCCCAAGTGTGGGTCCCTTCCGATCCCCCAGGTGTGGGTCCCACCCCCCACGTGTGGGTCCTGCCCCCTAAGTGAGGGTCCCAGCCCCCCAAGTGGGGGTCCCACCCCCCAAGTCTACGTCCCCTCCGACCCCCCAAGTGTGGGTCCTGCCCCCTAAGTGTGGGTCCCAGTCCCCCCAAAAGTCAGTCTCTCCCACCCCCCCAAGTGTGGGTCCTGCCCCCTAAGTGTGGGTGTCTTCCAACCCCCCAAGTGTGGGTCCTGCCCCCCAAGTGTGGGTCCCTCCCACCCTCTAAGTGTGGGTCCCAGTCCCCCCAAATGTCAGTCTCTCCCACCCCCCCAAGTGTGGGTCCTGCCCCCCAAGTGTGGATCTCTCCCGCCCCCCCAAGTGTGGGTCCCGCCCCCCAGGCGTGGGTCCCATCCCCCAAATATTTGTCCTGCCCCCCAAGTGTGGGTCCCTCCCACCCTTTAAGTGTGGGTCCTGCCCCCCAAGTGTGGGTCCCGCCCCCCAGGTGTGGGTCCCATCCCCCCTAGATGTGGGTCCCGCCCCCCCAAGTGTGGGTGCCCCTCCCAGCCCCACATCCCAGCCCCACGGCGGGTACCTCGATCCACGTGGGGGGGGTGTTGGGGGGCAGGATGGGCCCCGGGGGGTCGCTATGGGGCAGGGAGAGGGTGACGGCGACGCGGATGGGGGTGACGAAATCCTCCAGGCAGGGCTGCAGGTTGGGGGGCAGAGGGGGGGGGGAGTTGGGGGGCGCCCCATAAGTGGGGACACCCCCCCCCTCCCATGCCCGCCCCCCAAGTGTGGGTCCAGTCCCCCAAATATGGGTCCCGCCCCCCAAGTGTGGGTCTAACCCACAAGTATGGTTCCTCCCCACCCCCCAAGTGTGGGTCCCGCCCCCCAAGTGTGGGTCCCGCCCCCCAAGTGTGGGTCCCTCCCACCCCAAATATGAGTCCTGCCCCCCCGGGTGTGGGTCTGCCCCCCAAGTGTGGGTTTGCCCCCCAAGTATGGTTCCTCCCCACCGCCCCCCAACTGTGGGTCTGCCCCCCAGGTGTGGGTCCCACCCCCTAAATATGGGTCCTGCCCCCCAAGTGTGGGTCCCGCCCCCCAAGTGTGGGTCCCGGCCCCCAAATATGGGTCTCGCCCCCCAAGTGTGGGTCTAACCCACAAGTATGGTTCCTCCCCACCCCCCCCGAACTGTGGGTCTGCCCCCCAGGTGTGGGTCCCACCCCCTAAATATGGGTCCTGCCCCCCAAGTGTGGGTCCCTCCCCCCAAGTGTGGGTCCCGGCCCCCAAATATGGGTCCTGCCCCCCAAGTGTGGGTCCTCTCCCACCCCACATATGGGTCCCACACCCCGAAATGTGAGTCCTGCCCCCCAAGTGTGGGTCCCCTCCACCCCCCAAGTGTGGGTCCCGCCCCCCAAGTGTGTGTCCCCGCCCCCCGGATACGGGCCCCGCCCCCCCGGCGGTTCCTCTGCCCCCCAAGTGTGGGTCCTTTCCCACCCCAAATATGGGTCCCACACCCCGAAATGTGAGTCCTGCCCCCCAAGTGTGGGTCAGCTCCCCAAATGTGGGTCCCGCCCCCCAAGTGTGGGTCCTTTCCCACCCCGAATATGGGTCCCACACCCCGAAATGTGAGTCCTGCCCCCCAAGTGTGGGTCCCGCCCCCCGGATACGGGCCCCGCCCCCCCGGCGGTGCCTCTGCCCCCCAAGTGTGGGTCGGTACCGGCACCAGCAGCTCCTGGCTCTGGCAGCGCGGCCCCTCCCCCGCCGGCACCTCCCCCGCCCAGCGCCGGCCCCCCCCGATGCTGCCCCTCCCCCGCGCCCGCTGCGGCTCCACCTCCACCACGAAGGTCACCGGGGTCACGGGGGCGCCTGGGGGCGAGAGGTCAAAGGTCAGGGGGTCAAAGGTCAAGGGGTCAAGGGGGGAGGGGGAAGGAAGTCAAGGGTCAAAGGGGAGGGAACTGGGGTCAAGGGGTCAAAGGGTCAAAAGGTCACGGGAAAATGGGGTCAGGGGTCAAAAGGTCAAGGGCGAAGGGTCAAAAGGTCAAAGGGGGGAGGGGAAATGGGGTCGGGGGTCAAAAGGTCAAAAGGTCAAGGGCAAAGGGTCAAAAGGTGAAAGGGGTCGAGGGGAAACCGGGTCAAGGGGTCAAAAGGTCAAAAGGTCATGGGAAAACGGGGTTGAGGTCAAAAGGTCAAGGGCAAAGGGTCAAAAGGTCAAAGGGGTCGAGGGGAAATGGGGTCAAAGGGTCAGAAGGTCAAAAGGTCATGGGAAAATGGGGTCGGGGGTCAAAAGGTCAAGGGTGAAGGGCCAAAAGGTCAAAGGGGTCAAGGGGAAATGGGGTCAAGGGGTCAAAAGGTCAAGGGCAAAGGGTCAAAAGGTCAAAGGGGTCAAGGGGAAACGGGGTCAAGGGTCAAAAGCTCAAAAGGTCATGGGAAAATGGGGTCGGGGTCAAAAGGTCAAAAGGTCAAGGGGAAAACGGGGTCGAGGTCAAAAGGTCAAGGGCAAAGGGTTGAAAGGTCAAGGGGGTCAAGGGGAAATGGGGTCAAAAGGTCAAAAGGCCAAGGGGAAAATGGGGTCAGGGGGTCAAAAGGTCAAAAGGTCATGGGAAAATGGGGTGAGGGGTCAAAAGGTCAAGGGCAAAGGGTCGAAAGGTGAAGGGGGAAGGAGGGGAGGGGTCAAGGTCAAGGGGTCAAAGGGCGGCGGGGAAATGGGGTGAAGGGCCCCAAAGGTCAAGGGGTCAAAGGGTCAAGGTCAAAGGGTCAAAGGGTCAAGGGGGGGAGGGAAACCGGGGCCAAGGGGTCAAAGGGTGAAGGTCAAAGGGCCGCAGGGGTGAAAGGGCGGGGGCGGGGGCGGGGCCGGCCCCACCCTGGGCGTGGCGCAGGCAGAGGCTGAGGCGCAGGGGGGAGGGGCGGAGGCCCGAGCAGTCGCCGCCCCGGGGGGGGACCCGGGGGGGGTCAAAGGTCAGGAGGGGGGTGACGCGCAGCACGGGGCGGGACCTGGGGGGACACGGGGGGGGGGGGGGGGACACACGTCACGGGGGGGGGGGGGGGGAGGGGCAGCGGCCCCACGTCCCCAACGTCCCCCCCCCCGTGACCCCCCCCATGTCCCCCCATGTCCCCCCGTGTCCCCCCATGTCCCCCCATGTCCCCCATGTCCCCCATGTCCCCCATGTCCCCCCATGTCCCCCCATGTCCCCCCATGTCCCCCCATGTCCCCATGTCCCCATGTCCCCCCATGTCCCCCATGTCCCCCATGTCCCCCATGTCCCCCCATGTCCCCCCATGTCCCCCATGTCCCCCCATGTCCCCCCATGTCCCCCCATGTCCCCATGTCCCCCCATGTCCCCCCATGTCCCCATGTCCCCCCATGTCCCCCATGTCCCCCATGTCCCCCATGTCCCCCCATGTCCCCCCATGTCCCCCCATGTCCCCCCATGTCCCCATGTCCCCATGTCCCCCCATGTCCCCCATGTCCCCCATGTCCCCCATGTCCCCCCATGTCCCCCCATGTCCCCCATGTCCCCCCATGTCCCCCCATGTCCCCCCATGTCCCCCATGTCCCCCCATGTCCCCCCATGTCCCCCCATGTCCCCCATGTCCCCCCATGTCCCCCATGTCCCCCCATGTCCCCCCATGTCCCCCCATGTCCCCCATGTCCCCCCATGTCCCCCCATGTCCCCCATGTCCCCCCATGTCCCCCCATGTCCCCCCATGTCCCCCATGTCCCCCATGTCCCCCCATGTCCCCCATGTCCCCCATGTCCCCATGTCCCCCCATGTCCCCATGTCCCCCATGTCCCCATGTCCCCCCATGTCCCCCCATGTCCCCATGTCCCCCCATGTCCCCCATGTCCCCCATGTCCCCCCATGTCCCCCCATGTCCCCCCATGTCCCCCATGTCCCCCCATGTCCCCATGTCCCCCCATGTCCCCCATGTCCCCCCATGTCCCCCCATGTCCCCCATGTCCCCCATGTCCCCCATGTCCCCATGTCCCCCCATGTCCCCCCATGTCCCCATGTCCCCCCATGTCCCCCCATGTCCCCCATGTCCCCCCATGTCCCCCCATGTCCCCCATGTCCCCCATGTCCCCATGTCCCCCCATGTCCCCCCATGTCCCCATGTCCCCCCATGTCCCCCCATGTCCCCATGTCCCCCCATGTCCCCATGTCCCCCATGTCCCCATGTCCCCCCATGTCCCCCCATGTCCCCATGTCCCCCCATGTCCCCCATGTCCCCATGTCCCCCCATGTCCCCCCATGTCCCCATGTCCCCCATGTCCCCCCATGTCCCCCCATGTCCCCCATGTCCCCCATGTCCCCCCATGTCCCCCATGTCCCCCATGTCCCCCATGTCCCCCATGTCCCCATGTCCCCCCATGTCCCCATGTCCCCCCATGTCCCCCCATGTCCCCATGTCCCCCCATGTCCCCCATGTCCCCCATGTCCCCCCATGTCCCCCCCATGTCCCCATGTCCCCCCATGTCCCCCCATGTCCCCCATGTCCCCCCATGTCCCCCATGTCCCCCATGTCCCCCCATGTCCCCCCATGTCCCCATGTCCCCCCATGTCCCCCCATGTCCCCATGTCCCCCCATGTCCCCCATGTCCCCCATGTCCCCCCATGTCCCCCCATGTCCCCCATATCCCCCCATGTCCCCCCATGTCCCCCCATGTCCCCATGTCCCCCCATGTCCCCCCATGTCCCCCATGTCCCCCCATGTCCCCCCATGTCCCCCATGTCCCCCATGTCCCCCCATGTCCCCATGTCCCCATGTCCCCCATGTCCCCCCATGTCCCCCCATGTCCCCATGTCCCCCATGTCCCCCCATGTCCCCCATGTCCCCATGTCCCCCCATGTCCCCCCATGTCCCCCCATGTCCCCCCATGTCCCCCATGTCCCCATGTCCCCCATGTCCCCCCATGTCCCCATGTCCCCCATGTCCCCATGTCCCCCCATGTCCCCCCATGTCCCCCATGTCCCCCCATGTCCCCCCATGTCCCCCCATGTCCCCCATGTCCCCATGTCCCCCCATGTCCCCCCATGTCCCCCATGTCCCCATGTCCCCATGTCCCCCCATGTCCCCCCATGTCCCCATGTCCCCCCATGTCCCCATGTCCCCCCATGTCCCCCATGTCCCCCCATGTCCCCCCATGTCCCCCATGTCCCCATGTCCCCCCATGTCCCCCCATGTCCCCATGTCCCCCATGTCCCCCCATGTCCCCCCATGTCCCCCCATGTCCCCCCATGTCCCCATGTCCCCCCGTGTCCCCCATGTCCCCCCATGTCCCCCCATGTCCCCCCATGTCCCCATGTCCCCCCATGTCCCCCATGTCCCCATGTCCCCATGTCCCCCCATGTCCCCCCATGTCCCCATGTCCCCCATGTCCCCCCATGTCCCCCCATGTCCCCCCATGTCCCCATGTCCCCCATGTCCCCCCATGTCCCCATGTCCCCCCATGTCCCCCATGTCCCCCCATGTCCCCCCATGTCCCCCATGTCCCCCATGTCCCCATGTCCCCCCATGTCCCCCCATGTCCCCCATGTCCCCCATGTCCCCATGTCCCCATGTCCCCCCATGTCCCCATGTCCCCCATGTCCCCATGTCCCCCCATGTCCCCCCATGTCCCCATGTCCCCCCATGTCCCCCATGTCCCCATGTCCCCCCATGTCCCCATGTCCCCCCATGTCCCCCCATGTCCCCATGTCCCCCATGTCCCCCCATGTCCCCATGTCCCCCCATGTCCCCCCATGTCCCCATGTCCCCCCATGTCCCCATGTCCCCCCATGTCCCCCCATGTCCCCATGTCCCCCATGTCCCCCCATGTCCCCATGTCCCCCATGTCCCCATGTCCCCCCATGTCCCCATGTCCCCCATGTCCCCCCATGTCCCCCCATGTCCCCCCATGTCCCCCATGTCCCCCCATGTCCCCCCATGTCCCCCATGTCCCCCATGTCCCCATGTCCCCCCATGTCCCCATGTCCCCATGTCCCCCCATGTCCCCCCATGTCCCCATGTCCCCCCATGTCCCCCATGTCCCCCATGTCCCCATGTCCCCCCATGTCCCCATGTCCCCCATGTCCCCCCATGTCCCCCCATGTCCCCCCATGTCCCCCATGTCCCCCCATGTCCCCCCATGTCCCCCATGTCCCCCATGTCCCCATGTCCCCCCATGTCCCCATGTCCCCATGTCCCCCATGTCCCCCCATGTCCCCCCATGTCCCCCCATGTCCCCCATGTCCCCCCATGTCCCCCCATGTCCCCATGTCCCCCCATGTCCCCCATGTCCCCATGTCCCCCCATGTCCCCATGTCCCCCCATGTCCCCCATGTCCCCCCATGTCCCCCCATGTCCCCCATGTCCCCATGTCCCCATGTCCCCCCATGTCCCCCCATGTCCCCATGTCCCCCCATGTCCCCCCATGTCCCCCATGTCCCCATGTCCCCCCATGTCCCCCCATGTCCCCCATGTCCCCCCATGTCCCCCCATGTCCCCCCATGTCCCCATGTCCCCCATGTCCCCATGTCCCCATGTCCCCCCATGTCCCCCCATGTCCCCATGTCCCCCCATGTCCCCCATGTCCCCCCATGTCCCCCCATGTCCCCCATGTCCCCATGTCCCCATGTCCCCCATGTCCCCCCATGTCCCCCCATGTCCCCATGTCCCCCATGTCCCCATGTCCCCCATGTCCCCCATGTCCCCCCATGTCCCCCCATGTCCCCATGTCCCCCATGTCCCCATGTCCCCATGTCCCCCCATGTCCCCCCATGTCCCCATGTCCCCCCATGTCCCCCATGTCCCCCCATGTCCCCCCATGTCCCCCATGTCCCCATGTCCCCATGTCCCCCATGTCCCCCCATGTCCCCCCATGTCCCCCCATGTCCCCCCATGTCCCCATGTCCCCCATGTCCCCCATGTCCCCATGTCCCCCCATGTCCCCCCATGTCCCCCCATGTCCCCCATGTCCCCATGTCCCCCCATGTCCCCCCATGTCCCCATGTCCCCCCATGTCCCCCCATGTCCCCCCATGTCCCCCCATGTCCCCATGTCCCCCATGTCCCCCCATGTCCCCATGTCCCCCCATGTCCCCCCATGTCCCCATGTCCCCCATGTCCCCCATGTCCCCATGTCCCCCATGTCCCCCCATGTCCCCCATGTCCCCCATGTCCCCCATGTCCCCATGTCCCCCCATGTCCCCCCATGTCCCCATGTCCCCCATGTCCCCCCATGTCCCCCCATGTCCCCATGTCCCCCCATGTCCCCATGTCCCCCATGTCCCCATGTCCCCCCATGTCCCCCCATGTCCCCCCATGTCCCCATGTCCCCCCATGTCCCCATGTCCCCCATGTCCCCCCATGTCCCCCCATGTCCCCATGTCCCCCCATGTCCCCATGTCCCCCCATGTCCCCCCATGTCCCCCCATGTCCCCATGTCCCCCCATGTCCCCCCATGTCCCCATGTCCCCCATGTCCCCCCATGTCCCCCCATGTCCCCCATGTCCCCATGTCCCCCCATGTCCCCCCATGTCCCCCATGTCCCCATGTCCCCCCATGTCCCCCATGTCCCCCCATGTCCCCCCATGTCCCCCATGTCCCCATGTCCCCCCATGTCCCCATGTCCCCATGTCCCCCATGTCCCCCCATGTCCCCCCATGTCCCCATGTCCCCCATGTCCCCCCATGTCCCCCCATGTCCCCATGTCCCCATGTCCCCCCATGTCCCCATGTCCCCCATGTCCCCCCATGTCCCCCATGTCCCCATGTCCCCCCATGTCCCCCCATGTCCCCATGTCCCCATGTCCCCCCATGTCCCCATGTCCCCATGTCCCCCATGTCCCCCCATGTCCCCCATGTCCCCATGTCCCCCCATGTCCCCCCATGTCCCCCCATGTCCCCCATGTCCCCATGTCCCCCCATGTCCCCCATGTCCCCATGTCCCCCATGTCCCCCCATGTCCCCATGTCCCCATGTCCCCCATGTCCCCCCATGTCCCCCCATGTCCCCCCATGTCCCCCATGTCCCCATGTCCCCCCATGTCCCCCCATGTCCCCATGTCCCCCATGTCCCCCCATGTCCCCCCATGTCCCCCCATGTCCCCCATGTCCCCATGTCCCCCCATGTCCCCCCATGTCCCCATGTCCCCCCATGTCCCCATGTCCCCCCATGTCCCCCCATGTCCCCATGTCCCCCATGTCCCCCCATGTCCCCCCATGTCCCCCCATGTCCCCCATGTCCCCATGTCCCCCCATGTCCCCCCATGTCCCCCCATGTCCCCCATGTCCCCATGTCCCCCCATGTCCCCCATGTCCCCCCATGTCCCCCCATGTCCCCCATGTCCCCATGTCCCCCCATGTCCCCATGTCCCCATGTCCCCCATGTCCCCATGTCCCCCATGTCCCCCCATGTCCCCCCATGTCCCCATGTCCCCATGTCCCCCCATGTCCCCATGTCCCCCATGTCCCCCCATGTCCCCCATGTCCCCATGTCCCCCCATGTCCCCCCATGTCCCCATGTCCCCATGTCCCCCCATGTCCCCATGTCCCCATGTCCCCCATGTCCCCCCATGTCCCCCATGTCCCCATGTCCCCCCATGTCCCCCCATGTCCCCCCATGTCCCCCATGTCCCCATGTCCCCCATGTCCCCCCATGTCCCCATGTCCCCCATGTCCCCATGTCCCCCCATGTCCCCCCATGTCCCCATGTCCCCCATGTCCCCCCATGTCCCCCCATGTCCCCCCATGTCCCCCATGTCCCCATGTCCCCCCATGTCCCCCCATGTCCCCATGTCCCCCATGTCCCCCATGTCCCCCATGTCCCCCCATGTCCCCCCATGTCCCCATGTCCCCCATGTCCCCCATGTCCCCATGTCCCCCCATGTCCCCATGTCCCCCATGTCCCCATGTCCCCCCATGTCCCCCCATGTCCCCATGTCCCCCATGTCCCCCCATGTCCCCCCATGTCCCCCCATGTCCCCCATGTCCCCATGTCCCCCCATGTCCCCCCATGTCCCCATGTCCCCCCATGTCCCCCATGTCCCCATGTCCCCCATGTCCCCCATGTCCCCATGTCCCCCCATGTCCCCATGTCCCCCATGTCCCCATGTCCCCCCATGTCCCCCCATGTCCCCATGTCCCCCATGTCCCCCCATGTCCCCCATGTCCCCATGTCCCCCCATGTCCCCATGTCCCCCCATGTCCCCCCATGTCCCCCCATGTCCCCCATGTCCCCATGTCCCCCCATGTCCCCATGTCCCCCATGTCCCCCCATGTCCCCCCATGTCCCCCCATGTCCCCATGTCCCCCCATGTCCCCCCATGTCCCCCCATGTCCCCCCATGTCCCCATGTCCCCCCATGTCCCCCCATGTCCCCCATGTCCCCCCATGTCCCCCCATGTCCCCCCATGTCCCCATGTCCCCCCATGTCCCCCCATGTCCCCATGTCCCCCCATGTCCCCCATGTCCCCCATGTCCCCCATGTCCCCCCATGTCCCCCCATGTCCCCATGTCCCCATGTCCCCCATGTCCCCCATGTCCCCATGTCCCCCCATGTCCCCCATGTCCCCCCATGTCCCCATGTCCCCATGTCCCCCCATGTCCCCCATGTCCCCCATGTCCCCCATGTCCCCCCATGTCCCCCATGTCCCCCATGTCCCCCCATGTCCCCATGTCCCCATGTCCCCCCATGTCCCCCATGTCCCCCATGTCCCCCATGTCCCCCCATGTCCCCCATGTCCCCCATGTCCCCCCATGTCCCCCCATGTCCCCCATGTCCCCCATGTCCCCCCATGTCCCCCATGTCCCCCATGTCCCCATGTCCCCCATGTCCCCCCATGTCCCCATGTCCCCATGTCCCCCATGTCCCCATGTCCCCCATGTCCCCCCATGTCCCCCATGTCCCCCCATGTCCCCATGTCCCCCCATGTCCCCCATGTCCCCCATGTCCCCCCATGTCCCCATGTCCCCCCATGTCCCCATGTCCCCCATGTCCCCCCATGTCCCCCATGTCCCCCATGTCCCCCATGTCCCCCCATGTCCCCCATGTCCCCCCATGTCCCCATGTCCCCCATGTCCCCCCATGTCCCCCATGTCCCCCATGTCCCCCCATGTCCCCCCATGTCCCCCATGTCCCCCCATGTCCCCATGTCCCCCATGTCCCCCCATGTCCCCCCATGTCCCCCCATGTCCCCATGTCCCCCCATGTCCCCCATGTCCCCCATGTCCCCCCATGTCCCCATGTCCCCCCATGTCCCCCATGTCCCCCATGTCCCCCCATGTCCCCATGTCCCCCCATGTCCCCATGTCCCCCATGTCCCCCATGTCCCCCATGTCCCCCCATGTCCCCCATGTCCCCCCATGTCCCCATGTCCCCCATGTCCCCATGTCCCCCATGTCCCCCCATGTCCCCCATGTCCCCCATGTCCCCCATGTCCCCCATGTCCCCCCATGTCCCCCCATGTCCCCCATGTCCCCCCATGTCCCCCCATGTCCCCATGTCCCCCCATGTCCCCCATGTCCCCCATGTCCCCCCATGTCCCCATGTCCCCCCATGTCCCCCATGTCCCCCATGTCCCCCCATGTCCCCATGTCCCCCCATGTCCCCATGTCCCCCATGTCCCCCATGTCCCCCATGTCCCCCCATGTCCCCCATGTCCCCCCATGTCCCCATGTCCCCCATGTCCCCATGTCCCCCATGTCCCCCCATGTCCCCCATGTCCCCCATGTCCCCCATGTCCCCCATGTCCCCCCATGTCCCCCCATGTCCCCCATGTCCCCCCATGTCCCCCCATGTCCCCATGTCCCCCCATGTCCCCCATGTCCCCCATGTCCCCCCATGTCCCCATGTCCCCCCATGTCCCCCATGTCCCCCATGTCCCCCCATGTCCCCATGTCCCCCCATGTCCCCCATGTCCCCCATGTCCCCCATGTCCCCCCATGTCCCCCATGTCCCCCATGTCCCCCCATGTCCCCCATGTCCCCATGTCCCCCATGTCCCCCATGTCCCCACGTCCCCCCATGTCCCCATGTCCCCCATGTCCCCATGTCCCCCCATGTCCCCCATGTCCCCCATGTCCCCATGTCCCCCCATGTCCCCCCATGTCCCCCCATGTCCCCATGTCCCCCATGTCCCCCCATGTCCCCCCATGTCCCCCATGTCCCCCATGTCCCCCCATGTCCCCGTGTCCTCATGTCCCCCCATGTCCCCCACGTCCCCGTCCCCTCCCCCCGTCCCTCCCCCCCCCCCCGCTGTCCCCGTGTCCCCACCTCAGCACCACGACGTGACCCTCTGTCCCCACGGCCATGTCCGCCAGCCCATCCCCCGTCAGGTCCATGGCGCCGTCCAGGGCCTGCCCGAAGAACCGCAGCCCCGGGGCCACCCCCCGCCCCTCCAGGCGCTGGCGGGGGACACCGAGTGACATCCCACGATGTCCCCTCGGTGTCCCCAAGCCCGTGTCCCCAACGTCCCACCAGCCCCACCCCCATCAGGTCCAACGCCCCAAGAACCGCAGCCCCGGGGCCACCACCGGCCCCTCCAGGCCCTGTGAGGGGACACCAACCGATGTCCCATGATGTCCCCTCGGTGTCCCCTCCATGTCCCCAACGTCCCACCAGCCCCACCCCCGTCAGGTCCATGACACCACCCAACGGCCAAAGAACCGCAGCCCCGGGGCCACCACCGGCCCCTCCAGGCCCCATGAGGAGACACCAACCGATGTCCCATGATGTCCCCTCGGTGTCCCCTCCATGTCCCCAACCCCGTGTCCCCAACGTCCCACCAGCCCCACCCCCGTCAGGTCCAACGCCTGAAGAACCACAGCCCCGGGGCCACCACCGGCCCCTCCAGGCGCCGTGAGGGGACACCAACCGATGTCCCTCGATGTCCCCTCGGTGTCCCCTCCATGTCCCCAAGCCCGTGTCCCCAACGTCCCACCAGCCCCACCCCCATCAGGTCCATGACACCACCCAACGCCCCAAGAACCGCAGCCCCGGGGCCACCACCGGCCCCCCCCGGCCCCGTGAGGGGACACCAACCGATGTCCCATGATGTCCCCTCGGTGTCCCCTCCATGTCCCCAACCCCGTGTCCCCAACGTCCCCACCTGGCTGAAGTGGGGCTCCAGCCCCCCAGGTCGCCCGAAGAAGACGTAGACGGCCCCACGGTCGTCGTCCTCCAAGGGGGCGCCCACGGCCACCTCGGCCAAGCCGTCACCGTCGAGGTCACCCAACGTCCCCAGAGATGCCCCGAAGCGGCCCAAGGGGTGACCTGGGACCCCCCAGAGCTCCCCGCTCCCCTCCAGGGCGTCCTGCGGTGACAAGGACACGGCGGGGGGGGGGAGGGGGTGTCACCTTCAGCCGTGGGATGGCGTCACCTTGGTCATCGCTCACCCTGGGCTGGTGCCACCCCCTCGTCACCCCCGTCCCCTGCTCCTTGGCTTGGGGCCACCACGGTCACCCCACGTCCCCAGGCTGGTGTCACCTTGGTCACCTCCATCTCCAGGGGCTGGGGTCACCTTGGTCACCCCCATCTCCTTGGGCTGGTGTCACCCTGGTCACCCCACGTCCCCAAGCTGATGTCACCTTGCTCACCTCCATCCCACGTCCTTGGCTGGGGGTCACCTTGGCCACTCCATGTCACCCTGGTCACCCTGGGCTGGTGCCACCCCCTCGTCACCCCCGTCCCCTGCTCCTTGGCTTGGGGCCACCACCGTCACCCCACGTCCCCAGGCTGGTGTCACCTTGGTCACCCCCATCTCCAGGGGGTGGGGTCACCTTGGTCACCTCCATCTCATGGTCCTTGACTTGGGGTCACCACGGTCACCCCATATCCCCAAGCTGGTGTCACCATGGTCACCCTGGTCCCTGGGCTGGTGTCACCTCAGTCACCCCCATCTCCAGGGGCTGGTGTCACCCTGGTCACCCCATGTCCCCAAGCTGGTGTCACCTTGGTCACCTCCATCCCATGTCCTTGGCTTGGGGTCACCCTGGTCACCCCGTGTCCTTGGCTTGGGGGTCACCTTGGCCACTCCATGTCACCCTGGTCACCCTGGTCCTGGTCACCCTGGGCTGGGGTCACCTTGGTCACCTCCATCTCATGATCCTTGGCTTGGGGTCACCTCGGTCACCCCACGTCCCCAAGCTGGTGTCACCTTGGTCACCCCCATCTCATGTTTCTTGGCTGGGGGTCACCCTGGTCACCCCGTGTCCTTGGCTTGGGGGTCACCTTGGCCACTCCATGTCACCCTGGTCACCCTGGGCTGGGGTCACCTCGGCCACCCCCATCTCCAGGGGTTGGGGTCACCTCGGTCACCTCCATCTCATGATCCTTGGCTTGGGGTCACCACGGTCACCCCACGTCCCCAAGCTGGTGTCACCCCCATCCCATGCTCCTCGCCTTGGGGTCACCACCCATGTCCCCCCACCCCCCCCCCTTCCCCCGCCCCATAGCCACCTCCCCGCCCCTTTTGGTGTCCCCAAGGTGGGGGGGTGGGGGTGGGGTGGGGGTGGGGCTGGGGTCCCCCTTACCTTCTGCCAGCGGTAGAGGAGCACCCGCCCCCCCCGGCGCCCGTCGTAGTAGTGGGGGGCACCCACCAGCAAGGCCACCGTCGCCCCGCCCTGGTCCAGGGCGCTGAGGGTGGCCCCGAAATACGAGCCCACCTGCGGGTGACAGCGGCGTCACCGAGGGGGTGTCACCCAAGGGTGTCCCCCCCCCCACCACCACCCACCCCCACCCCCCGTTACCTGCTCGCCGGGGAGGGTCTGCAGCACCCGCCAGCTCCCGGCGTCCCGGGGGACCTCGAAGAGGACGACGGCCCCCAGGTGACGGTGACGGGGGGCACCCGCCGCCACCAGCGCCCGGCCGGGGACGCGCAGCCCGGCCACCGCGTAGCCTGGGGGGGACACGGGCCACCAGGGTCAAGTTGGTCACCCCACGGCCCCAAGGTGAGGTCACCAAGGTCAACCTGGTCACCGCGGTGGGGTCACCTTGGTCACCCGTGGCCCTGGGTTGGGGTCACCTTGGTCACCCTGGTCCCCAAGGTGAGGTCACCTCGGTCACCCCATGTCCCTGAGATGAGGTCACCAGGGTCAACCACGTCCCCAAGGTGAGGTCACCATGGTCACCATGGTGGGGTCACCTCGGTCACCCCGTGACCCTGAGACGAGGTCACCAGGGTCAACCATGTCCCCGGGTTGAGGTCACCCCGGTCACCGTGGTGGGGTCACCTCGGTCACCCCGTGACCCTGAGATGAGGTCACCTGTCACCTTGGTCAACCTGGTCCCCAAGGTGAGGTCACCAAGGTCACCCTGGTCACGGTGGTGGGGTCACCTTGGTCACCCATGGCCCTGGGGTGGGGTCACCTTGGTCACCCTGGTCCCCAGGTTGAGGTCACCAGGGTCACCCTGGTCACCAGGATGGGGTCACCTTGGTCACCCCATGTCCCTGAGATGAGGTCACCAGGGTCAACCACGTGCCCAAGGTGAGGTCACCATGATCAACCCGGTCACCATGGTGGGGTCACCTTGGTCACCCGTGGCCCTGGGTTGGAGTCACCAGGGTCAACCACGTCCCCAAGGTGAGGTCACCATGGTCAACCCGGTCACCAGGATGGGGTCACCTCGGTCACCCCATGTCCCTGAGATGAGGTCACCAGGGTCAACCATGTCCCCGGGTTGAGGTCACCCCGGTCACCATGGTGGGGTCACCTCGGTCACCCCGTGACCCTGAGACGAGGTCACCTGTCACCTTGGTCAACCATGTCCCCGGGTTGAGGTCACCCCGGTCACCATGGTGGGGTCACCTCGGTCACCCATGACCCTGGGTTGGGGTCACCTTGGTCACCCTGGTCCCCAGGTTGAGGTCACCAGGGTCACCCCGGTCACCGTGGTGGGGTCACCTCGGTCACCCCACGTCCCTGAGATGAGGTCACCAGGGTCAACCTGGTCCCTGGGTTGGGGGCCCACCCCTCCCTCCCCCAACCTGGGGCCCACCACGACCCACCTTCTCCCCCGCCGTGACCCCCCCGCCCCTCCCCCCCACCCCGGGTGGCCCCTCCCCCCCCCGGGTGGCCCCTCCCTACCCAGGTAGGTGTCGGTGACGTTCTCCTCCAGGGAGGGACTGGCCACGAAGGTCTCGTCTCCCGGCTCCTCCTCCAGCTCCACCAACCCCCCGGCCCAATTGTCCGCCCCCACCGCGCCCGTCACCCGCCGGCCCTGATTGGAGGAGGGGGGGGGTCACGTGATGGGGGCGGGGGGGGGGGCAGGGACCCCGCATGTCCCCATGGACGTGTCCCCCAAAGTCCCTCCTCATCCTCCCCCGTGTCCCTCCATGTCCCATCGTGTCCCCAACGTCCCTCTTCGTCCTCCTCCGTGTCCTCAATGTCCCTCTTCTTCCTCCCCCGTGTCCCCAACGTCCCTCCTCATCCTCCCCCGTGTCCTCAGTGTCCCTCTTCTTCCTCCCCTGTGTCCCACCATGTCCCCGACGTCCCTCCTCATCCTCCCCCATGTCCCTCCATGTCCCCCATGTCTCCAACGTCCCTCTTCGTCCTCCTCTGTGTCCTCAATGTCCCTCTTCATCCTCGCCCATGTCCTCGATGTCCCCAACATCCCTCTTTGTCCTCCCCCATGTCCCTCCATGTCCCCAATGTCCCCAACGTCCCTCTTCATCCTCCCCCGTGTCCCCAACGTCCCTCTTCTTCCTCCCCTGTGTCCCACCATGTCCCCAACGTCCCTCCTCATCCTCCCCCGTGTCCTCAATGTCCCCCATGTCCCCAACGTCCCCAACGTCCCTCTTCATCCTCCCCCGTGTCCCCAACATGCCCCAATGTCCCTCTTCTTCCTCCCCTATGTCCTGCCATGTCCCCAACTGCGTCCCCAACGTCCCTCTTCATCCTCGCCCATGTCCTCGATGTCCCCAACATCCCTCTTTGTCCTCCCCCATGTCCCACCATGTCCCCAACGTCCCCAACGTCCCTCTTCATCCTCCCCCGTGTCCCCAACGTCCCTCTTCTTCCTTCCTCGTGTCCCATTGTGTCCCCAACATCCATCTTCATCCTCCCCTGTGTCCTTAATGTCCCCAACGTCCCTCTTCATCCTCCTCCGTGTCCTCAATGTCCCTCTCCTTCCTTCCCTGTGTCCCACCATGTCCCCGACGTCCCTCCTCATCCTCCCCTGTGTCCTCAATGTCCCCCATGTCCCCAACGTCCCCAATGTCCCTCCTCATCCTCCCCCGTGTCCCTCCATGTCCCCCATGTCCCCAACGTCCCTCTTCATCCTCCCCCGTGTCCTCAATGTCCCTCTCCTTCCTCCCCTGTGTCCCACCATGTCCCCGACGTCCCTCCTCATCCTCTCCCGTGTCCCTCCATGTCCCCCATGTCCCCAACGTCCCTCTTCGTCCTCCTCCATGTCCTCAATGTCCCTCTTCTTCCTCCCCCGTGTCCCCAACGTCCCTCCTCATCCTCCCCCGTGTCCTCAATGTCCCCATGTCCCCAACGTCCCTCTTCATCCTCCCCCGTGTCCCCAACGTCCCTCTTCGTCCTCCCCAGTGTCCCCAATGTGCCCCAATGTCCCTCTTCTTCCTCCCCCATGTCCTGCCATGTCCCCAACTGCGTCCCCAACGTCCCTCTTCGTCCTTCCTGTGTCCCACCGTGTCCCATCGTGTCCCCAAAGTCCCTCTTCATCCTCCTCCATGTCCTCAATGTCCCTCTTCTTCCTCCCCCATGTCCCACCGTGTCCCCAATGTCCCTCTTTCTCCTCCCCTGTGTCCTCAGTGTCCCCAATGTCCCTCTTCATCCTCCCCCGTGTCCCCAACATCCATCTTCATCCTCCCCCGTGTCCTTAATGTCCCCAATGTCCCTCTTCATCCTCCCCCATGTCCCACCGTGTCCCCAATGTCCCTCTTTCTCCTCTCCCACGTCCTTAATGTCCCCAATGTCCCTCTTCATCCTCCCCCAACGTCTCCAACGTCCCTCTTCTGTGTCCCACCATGTCCCCAGTGTCCCTCCTCTTCCTCCCCCATGTCCCACCATGTCCCCACCGTCCCGTGTCCCTCTTCTTCCTTCCTCGTGTCCCATCATGTCCCCAACGTCCATCTTCATCCTCCCCCTTGTCCCCAATGTCCCCCATCTCCCTCTTCATCCTGCCCCATGTCCCCAACGTCCCTCTTTCTCCTCCTCCGTGTCCCATCGTGTCCCCAACGTCCCTCTTCATCCTCCCTCGTGTCCCCAACGTCCCCCAATGTCCCTCTTCATCCTCCCCCGTGTCCTTAATGTCCCCAATGTACCTCTTTGTCCTCCCCCATGTCCCACCATGTTCCAAACGTCCCCAACGTCCCTCTTCCTCCTCCCCCATGTCCCATCATGTCCCCAACGTCCCTCTTCGTCCTCTCCCATGTCCTTAATGTCCCCAATGTCCCTCTTCATCCTCCCCCGTGTCCCCAACGTCCCTCTTCTTCCTTCCTCATGTCCCATCGTGTCCCCAACATCCCTCTTCATCCTCCCTTGTGTCCCCAACGTCCCTCTTCTTCCTTCCTTGTTTCCCATCGTGTCCCCAACATCCCTCTTCATCCTCCCCCGTGTCCCACCATGTTCCAAACGTCCCCAACGTCCCTCTTCATCCTCTCCCGTGTCCCCAACGTCCCTCTTCCTCCTCTCCCATGTCCTTAATGTCCCCAACGTCCCTCTTCATCCTCCCCCGTGTCCCATTGTGTCCCCAACGTCCCTCTTCGTACTCCCCCTTGTCCCCAACGTCCCTCTTCCTCCTCCCCCATGTCCCATCATGTCCCCAACGTCCCTCTTCGTCCTCCTCCGTGTCCCCAACGTCCCCAACGTCCCCCTCCCTCCTCCCCCGCGTCCCCTTGAACCGCCCCCCGCCCCCCCCCCTCCGCCCCCGCCCCCAGCCGCCATCTTACATGGGCCACCTCCAGGCTCATCCCGCTGGAGCAGAGCTCCAGGTGGAAGCGGTTCAGGTCGCTGGTGCCTGCGACGGGGGGAGCCGGGGTGAGGCGGGGGCGGGGGCAGGGGGGGGACACCCCCCCCCCCCGAAATATCTGAGGGGGGGTGGGGGGTGGGGGTTGATGACGTCACCTTCGATGGCGTAAATCTTGGCCTGGAGCTCGCGGAACAGGTGCCGGAGCTTCTCGAAGCTGTCCAGGACCTTGACGAACTCGGAGCTGGGGCTGGAGGCGAATTGGCTGAGGTAGAGGCGGGTGTCGGGGGTCCCGAAGTTGTTGCCCACCTGGAGGGGGGGAGGGGGGGGGTGGGTGGGTGCAGGCAGGGGGGGTGCAGGCAGCTGCCTAATCTGGGGGTCACTCCATTCACCCCCCGAAAAACCCCACCAAACCGTCATGGAGGCGTCAGGTCAACCCAACGATGGAAGGGGACGATGGGACACCCCTGGGTGACCACGATGGGTGCAGGCAGCGGGTGCAGGCGGGGGGGGGTGCAGGCAGGGGGGTGCAGGCAGCTGCCTAATCCGGGGGGGGTCACTCCATTCACCCCCCAAATAACCCCCCAAACCATCATGGAGGCGTCAGGTCAACCCAACGATGGAAGGGGACGATGGGACACCCCTGGGTGACCACGATGGGTGCAGGCAGGGGGGTGCAGGCAGCAGGTGCAGGCAGGGGGTGGGTGCAGGCAGCTGCCTAATCCGGGGGGGTCACTCTGTCCACCCCCCAAATAACCCCCCAAACCGTCATGGAGGCATCAGGTCAACCCAACGATGGAAGGGGACGATGGGACACCCTTGGGCGACCATGATGGGTGCAGGCAGGGGTGGGCGGGTGCAGGCGGGGGGGGGGGTGCAGGCAGGGGTGGGTGCAGGCAGCTGCCTAATCTGGGGGTCACTCCATTCACCCCCCGAAAAAAGCCACCAAACCATCATGGAGGCGTCAGGTCAACCCAACGATGGAAGGGGACGATGGGACACCCCTGGGTGACCACGATGGGTGCAGGCAGGGGGGTGCAGGCAGCAGGTGCAGGCAGGGGGTGGGTGCAGGCAGCTGCCTAATCCGGGGGGGTCACCCCGTCCACCCCCCAAAAAACCCCACCAAACCGTCATGGAGGCGTCAGGTCAACCCAACGATGGAAGGGGACGATGGGACACCCCTGGGTGACCACGATGGGTGCAGGCAGGGGTGGGTGGGTGCAGGCGGGGGGGGTGCAGGCAGGGGGGGTGCAGGCAGCTGCCTAATCTGGGGGTCACTCCATTCACCCCCCCAAATAACCCCCCAAACCGTCATGGAGGCATCAGGTCAACCCAACGATGGAAGGGGACGATGGGACACCCCTGGGCGACCACGATGGGTGCAGGCAGGGGGGGGTGGGTGCAGGCAGGGGGGGGTGCAGGCAGGGGGGGGTGTGCAGGCAGCTGCCTAATCCGAGGGTGGGTCCATCCCCCCCCCCCTCCACCCCCACCCCGCACCCCACAACCACCATCATGGAGGCGTCAGGTCAACCCAACGATGGACGGGGAGGGTGGGGACGCCCCTGGGTGCAGGCGTGGGGGGTGGGGGTGTGGGTGCAGGGGGGTGTGTGGGGGGGTGTGGGGCGGGGGGGCGATGACCTCACCCCGATGATGTAACGGGTGATGTCACGCTCCTCGGCCTCCCGGACGCTGCCGTTGTCGGTGTCGGTGGCGTCGCCGTCGGTGATGAGGATCAGCACCCGCTTGGCCCCCGCCCGCGCCCCCCGCTCGGGGGTGAAGATCTCCCGCCTGCCGGGACGGGCGTGGGGCGGCCGTGGGGCGGGTGTGGGGCGGCCGTGGGGCGGCGGCGGGGTTGTGGTGGGGTGGTGGGGCGGCGGTGGGGCGGCGGCGGGGCAGGAGTGGGGCACAGGGGGGGCGGTGGGGCAGCCATGAGGTGGGTGTGGGGCAGCCGTGGGGCAGCGGCGGGGTGTGGGGGTGGCTGTGGGGCGGTGGTGGGGTAGTGGGGGGGCAACGGGGCAGCTCTGGGGCAGCCGTGGGGCGGCGGTGGGGGTGTGGGGTGGCAGTGGGACAGCCGTGGGGCGGCAGTGGGGCGGCAGTGGGGCAGCAGTGGGGCAGGAGCGGGGCACAGGGGGCGGTGGGGCAGCCATGGGGCGGATGTGGGGTAGCCGTGGGTTGCGGTGGGGTGCTGGGGTGGCAGTGGGGCAGCCGTGGGGTGGTGGTGGGGCAGGAGTGGGGCACGGGGGGCAGTGGGGCAGCCATGGGGCAGATGTGGGGCAGCCGTGGGGCACCGGTGGGGTGGCAGTGGGGCAGCTATGGGGCGGTAGCGGGGTAGCCGCGGGGGGAGCCACAGGGGGGCAGTGGGGGAGGCATGGAGCGGGGCAGCCGCGGGGAATGGGGGGCATTGGGCCGGCTATGGGGCAGCTGTGGGGCGGGTGTGGGGCAGCCGTGGGGCAGGTGTGGGGCAGGGGCGCTCACGCCACGCGGGCGACGGCGGCCGAGGTGCGAGTGGGGTGGTGGAGGGTCGACATGGGGGGGCTGCGGGGCCGCCGTGGGGGGGTGTGTGTGGGGGCCGTGGGGGCAGGTGTGGGGCAGGTGTGGGGCAGGTGTGGGGCAGGTGTGGGGCAGGGGCGCTCACGCCACGCAGGCGACGGCGGCCGAGGCGCCGTGGGGAAGCAGAGGGGCACCGGGGGATGCCGCGGGGCCGCCGTGGGAGGGTGCGTGGGGCGGCCGTGGGGCAGGTGTGGGGCAGGTGTGGGGCAGGTGTGGGGCAGGGGCGCTCACACGACGTAGCGGATGGCGGCGAAGGTGTCGGTGAGTCCCCCCCGTTGCCGCACGTCCCTCAGCAGCTCCCGGGGCCGGGGCCGGGCGGCGAAATCCCCCAGGGAGAAATGGCAGCGGAAACCGTCCGAGAACTGCACGGCCCCGAACTGCCCCACGGCCGCGTCACCGTGGGGCAGACCCACGGATTCTGTGGGGCCGATGACCCCTAGAGACCCCCCAGAGCCATACGGAGCCCCATTGACCCCTATAGACCCCGATCGAACCCATAGAACCCATAGACCCTGGGAAGTGCACGGCCCCGAACTGCCCCACCGTGGGGCAGACCCATGGATTCTGTGGGGCCGAGGACCCCTAGAGACCCCACAGAGCCCTACGGAGCCCCATTGACCCCTATGGACCCCTAGAGACCCCATAGAGCCCTATAGAACCCATAGACCCTGAGAAGTGCACGGCCCCGAACTGCCCCACCGTGGGGCAGACCCACGGATTCCGTGGGGCCGATGACCCCTAGAGACCCCATGGACCCCACAGACCCCATAGAGCCCTATAGAACCCATACACCCCTAGAGACTCCTATAGAACCCATAGACCCTGAGAACTGCCTGGCCCCAAACTGCCCCACGGCCACGTCACCGTGGGGCAGACCCACGGATTCTGTGGGGCCGATGACCCCTAGAGACCCCCCAGAGCCCTGCGGAGCCCCATTGACCCCCATAGACCCCTAGAGACCCCATAGACCCCATAGACCCTGGGAAGTGCACGGCCCCGAACTGCCCCACCGTGGGGCAGACCCACGGATTCCGTGGGGCCGATGACCCCTAGAGACCCCCCAGAGCCCTACGGAGCCCCATTGACCCCCATAGACCCCTACAGACCCCATAGAGCCCTATAGAACCCATAGAGCCCAAGTGACCCCGAGAACCGCACGGCCCCGAACTGCCCCACCGTGGGGCAGACCCACGGATTCTGTGGGGCCGATGACCCCTAGAGACCCCATGGACCCCACAGACCCCATAGAGCCCTATAGAACCCATAGACCCCTAGAGACTCCTATAGAACCCATAGACCCTGAGAACTGCCTGGCCCCAAACTGCCCCACGGCCACGTCACCGTGGGGCAGACCCACGGATTCCGTGGGGCCGGTGACCCCTAGAGACCCCCCAGAGCCCTACGGAGCCCCATTGACCCCCATAGACCCCGATCGAACCCATAGAGCCCATAGACCCTGGGAAGTGCACGGCCCCGAACTGCCCCACGGCCGCGTCACCGTGGGGCAGACCCACGGATTCTGTGGGGCCTACAGACCCCTATAGCCCCTATAGTCCCCTATAGCGCCCCCTTGGGCCCCCACTCAACCCCCCCCAAGACCCCCCCAACCCCCTCTACCCCACATCCCCCCCCATGACCCCCATCCATCCCCACCCCATAACTCCCCATAGCCCCCCCCATGGCCCCCGATAGCGCCCCACAGCCCCCCCATGACCCCCCCAAGACCCCCCCAACCCCCTCTACCCCCCTGCCCCACATCCCCCCCCACAACCTCCCCCCTCCCCACCCCATAACTCCCCATAGCCCCCCATAACCGCCCCCCATGACCCCCCCGTCCCACTCTAACCCCCTGCCCCACATCCCCCCCCACCCCATAGCCCCCCATAGTCCCCCATAGTGCCCCATAACCCCCCCCCATGGCCCCCCCATCCCCCTCTAACCCCCCGCCCCACATCCCCCCCCCCCATAGCCCCCCATAGTGCCCCATAACCGCCCCCCATGGCCCCCCCATCCCTCTCTAACCCCCCGCCCCACATCCCCCCCCCCATAGCCCCCCATAGTGCCCCATAGTGCCCCATAACCGCCCCCCATGGCCCCCCCATCCCCCTCTACCTCCCTGCCCCACATCCCCCCCCACCCCCATAACTCCCCATAACTCCCCCCCATGGCCCCCCCATCCCCCTCTAACCCCCTGCCCCACATCCCCCCCCCCCACAACCTCCCACCTCCCCCCCCCATAGCCCCCCATAGTGCCCCATAACCGCCCCCCATGACCCCCCCATCCCTCTCTACCCCCCTGCCCCACATCCCCCCCCACAACCTCCCCCCTCCCCACCCCCATAACTCCCCATAACTCCCCCCCATGGCCCCCCCATCCCCCTCTAACCCCCCGCCCCACATCCCCCCCCCCCATAGCCCCCCATAGTGCCCCATAACTCCCCCCCATGACCCCCCCATCCCCCTCTAACCCCCCGCCCCACATCCCCCCCCCCCCCAGCGCCCCATAGCGCCCCACAGGCGCCCCCCGGCACGCACGCGGATGGAGCTGTTCCCCAGCTTCTCCATGACGTCCACCATGAAGTCCCGGATGGCGCCGAACTGCTCCCCCGTGAGGCTGCTGGAGCCGTCGAAGAGGAAGACCAGGTCCACCATGCCCAGGAGGCAGCCTGCGGGCGGGGGGCAGGCCGTGGGGCAGGCCGTGGGGCAGGCCGTGGGGCGGGGCGGGGGGGCAGGGCGGGGAGGCAAGGGGGGGGTGAGGCACCGGGGCAGCCCTGGAGGCGGGGGAGCCCCGTGGGTCACGCCACCGTGGTCTTCCATGGGGCAACGTCGCTATGGGTCACACCACCGTGGCCTCCATGGGGCACCCATCAACATCGCTATGGGTCACACCACCATGGGCTCCATGGGTCAACCATCAACATCGCTATGGGTCACACCACCATGGGCTCCATGGGGCAACCGTTGACGTCCCCATGGGTCACACCACCGTGGGCTCCATGGGTCAACCATCAACATCGCTATGGGTCACACCACCATGGCCTCCATGGGGCACCCATCAACATCACTATGGGTCACACCACCATGGTCTTCCATGGGGCAACCGTCAACGTCCCCATGGGTCACACCACCATGGCCTCCATGGGGCACCCGTTGACGTCCCCATGGGTCACAACGCCATGGTCTTCCATGGGGCAACCATTGACGTCCCCATGGGTCACACCACCATGGGCTCCATAGGGCAACCATCAACATCGCTATGGGTCACACCACCGTGGTCTTCCATGGGGCAACCATCAATGTCACTATGGGTCACACCACCATGGGCTCCATGGGTCAACTGTCAACGTCCCCATGGGTCACACCACCATGGCCTCCATGGGGCACCCATCAACATCGCTATAGGTCACACCACCATGGGCTCCATGGGGCACCCGTTGACATCCCCATGGGTCACACCACCATGGGCTCCATGGGGCACCCATCAACATCGCTATGGGTCACAACGCCATGGTCTTCCATAGGTCAACCATCAACGTTGCTATGGGTCACACCACCATGGCCTCCATGGGGCACCCATTGACGTCCCCATGGGTCACAACGCCATGGTCTTCCATGGGGCAACCATCAACGTCACTATGGGTCACACCACCGTGGGCTCCATGGGGCACCCATCAACATCGCTATGGGTCACACCACCGTGGGCTCCATGGGGCACCCATCAACATCGCTATGGGTCACACCACCATGGGCTCCATGGGGCACCCATTGACGTCCCCATGGGTCACACCACCATGGGCTCCATGGGTCAACCGTCAACATCGCTATGGGTCACAACGCCATGGTCTTCCATGGGGCAACCATCAACGTTGCTATGGGTCACACCACCATGGCCTCCATGGGGCACCCGTTGACGTCCCCATGGGTCACAATGCCATGGTCTTCCATGGGGCAACCGTCAATGTCCCCATGGGTCACACCACCGTGGGCTCCATGGGGCAACCGTCAACGTCGCTATGGGTCACACCGCCATGGTGGTCATGGTTGACTTCAAGAGGTTGCCCACCCTCTCGGGTGGCCAGAGGGCCACTGGGTTGGCTGTGGGGCCACCAAGTCCCACCTCAAACTCCCCATGGGTCAACCACCAGGGTACTTATGGGTCCCACCACAAGGCCGCCATGATGGTGGTGGACAAAGACGGGCAACCGGCGCCTCTCCGGGAGGTTGCCCACCCTCTCGGGTGGCCACTGGGTTGACCGTGGGGCCACCAGGTCCCATGGGTCCCACCTCAAGCTCCCCACAGATCATCCACCGACGTCCTTATGGGTCCTACCACAAGGCCGCCATGATGGTGGTGGACGAGAGGGGCAACCGGCGCCTCTCCGGGAGGTTGCCCACCCTCTTGGGTGGCCAGAGGGCCACCGGGTTGACCGTGGGGCCACCAGGTGCCACCTCAAGCTCCCCACAGATCATCCACCGACGTCCTTATGGGTCCCACCACAAGGCCGCCATGATGGTGGTGGACGAAGAGGGGCAACCGGCGCCTCTCTAGGAGGTTGCCCACCCTCTCGGGTGGCCACTGGGTTGACCGTGGGGCCACCAGGTCCCATGGCTCCCACCTCAAGCTCCCCACAGATCATCCACCGACGTCCTTATGGGTCCCACCACAAGGCCGCCATGATGGTGGTGGACGAAGAGGGGCAACCGGCGCCTCTCCGGGAGGTTGCCCACCCTCTTGGGTGGCCAGAGGGCCACTGGGTTGACCGTGGGGCCACCAGGTCCCATGGGTCCCACCTCAAGCTCCCCACAGATCATCCACCGACGTCCTTATGGGTCCTACCACAAGGCCGCCATGATGGTGGTGGACGAGAGGGGCAACCGGTGCCTCTCCGGGAGGTTGCCCACCCTCTTGGGTGGCCAGAGGGCCACCGGGTTGACCGTGGGGCCACCAGGTGCCACCTCAAGCTCCCCACAGATCATCCACCGACGTCCTTATGGGTCCCACCACAAGGCCACCATGATGGTGGTGGACGAAGACGGGCAACCGGCGCCTCTCCGGGAGGTTGCCCACCCTCTTGGGTGGCCAGAGGGCCACCGGGTTGACCGTGGGGCCACCAGGTGCCACCTCAAGCTCCCCACAGATCATCCACCGACGTCCTTATGGGTCCCACCACAAGGCCGCCATGATGGTGGTGGACGAAGAGGGGCAACCGGCGCCTCTCCGGGAGGTTGCCCACCCTCTTGGGTGGCCAGAGGGCCACCGGGTTGACCGTGGGGCCACCAGGTGCCACCTCAAGCTCCCCACAGATCATCCACCGACGTCCTTATGGGTCCCACCACAAGGCCGCCATGATGGTGGTGGACGAAGAAGGGCAACCGGCGCCTCTCTAGGAGGTTGCCCACCCTCTTGGGTGGCCAGAGGGCCACCGGGTTGACCGTGGGGCCACCAGGTGCCACCTCAAGCTCCCCACAGATCATCCACCGACGTCCTTATGGGTCCCACCACAAGGCCGCCATGATGGTGGTGGACGAAGAAGGGCAACCGGCGCCTCTCTAGGAGGTTGCCCACCCTCTCGGGTGGCCACTGGGTTGACCGTGGGGCCACCAGGTCCCATGGGTCCCACCTCAAGCTCCCCACAGATCATCCACCGACGTCCTTATGGGTCCCACCACAAGGCCGCCATGATGGTGGTGGACGAAGAGGGGCAACCGGCGCCTCTCCGGGAGGTTGCCCACCCTCTCGGGTGGCCAGAGGGCCACCGGGTTGACCGTGGGGCCACCAGGTGCCACCTCAAGCTCCCCACAGATCATCCACCGACGTCTTTATGGGTCCCACCACAAGGCCGCCATGATGGTGGTGGACGAAGAGGGGCAACCGGTGCCTCTCCGGGAGGTTGCCCACCCTCTCGGGTGGCCGGCTGGCCGGCGGGGGGTTGGTGGCCAGCAGCCCCTCACCTTGGTAGCCGGGGGCCAGGACGCGCCGGGGCCGCAGCTGGGGGTCCAGCAGGAGGCAGATGCCGCTGGAGTAGACGTTGCGGTCGCACTCGCGGGTGAAGCCGGGGCCACAGGCCTGGGGGGGGGAGGGGAGGGGAGGGGGAGGGGGGGTGGGTGGGGGTGGGGGAGGGGCGGTGGCCCCCTCCCCTCCCCCCCCCCCGGCCCCCGCGGTGGCCGTGACTCACGATGGTGACGTCGCCATCCCGGGCCAAGGCCATCCCCATGTGGGTCTGGGTGCTGTTCCCTGCGGGGGACGGACCAGTTCAGCCCAGTTCAGCCCAGTACGGCCCAGTTCCATCCCATCCCATCCCATCCCATCCCAGTCCGTCCCAGTCCCGTCCCATCCCATCCCAGTCCGTCCCAGTGCATCCCATCCCATCCCAGTCCATCCCAGTCCCATCCCAGTCCCATCCCATCCCAGTCCATCCCAGTCCATCCCATCCCATCCCAGTCCATCCCAGTCCGTCCCAGTCCATCCCATCCCATCCCAGTCCACCCCAGTCCCATCCCAGTCCATCCCATCCCACCCCAGTCGCATCCCAGTCCATCCCAGTTCCATCCCAGTTTATCCCATCCCACCCCATTCCTTCCCAGTCCATCCCAGTCCCATCCCGTGCCAATCCCAGTCCATCCCATCCCAGTCCATCCCAGTCCATCCCAGTCCATCCCAGTCCCATCCCAGTCCATCCCAGTTCCATCCCAGTCCCATCCCGTGCCAATCCCAGTCCATCCCATCCCATCCCAGTCCATCCCAGTCCGTCCCAGTCCATCCCAGTCCCATCCCAGTCCATCCCAGTTCATCCCAGTCCATCCCAGTCCCATCCCATCTCAGTCCATCCCAGTCCATCCCAGTCCGTCCCAGTCCATCCCATCCCACCCCAGTCCCATCCCAGTCCATCCCAGTCCCATCCCAGTCCGTCCCAGTCCATCCCAGTCCGTCCCAGTCCATCCCAGTCCCATCCCATCCCAGTCCCATCCCAGTCCCATCCCATCCCATCCCAGTCCGTCCCAGTCCGTCCCAGTCCATCCCAGTCCGTCCCATCCCATCCCAGTCCGTCCCAGTCCATCCCAGTCCATCCCAGTCCGTCCCAGTCCGTCCCATCCCATCCCATTCCCATCCCATTCCCATCCCAGTCCGTCCCAGTCCATCCCAGTCCGTCCCAGTCCGTCCCATCCCATCCCATTCCCATCCCATTCCCATCCCAGTCCGTCCCAGTCCATCCCAGTCCATCCCAGTCCGTCCCAGTCCGTCCCATCCCATCCCATTCCCATCCCATTCCCATCCCAGTCCGTCCCAGTCCATCCCAGTCCATCCCAGTCCGTCCCAGTCCGTCCCATCCCATCCCATTCCCATCCCATTCCCATCCCAGTCCGTCCCAGTCCATCCCAGTCCATCCCAGTCCGTCCCAGTCCGTCCCATCCCATCCCATTCCCATCCCATTCCCATCCCAGTCCATCCCATTCCCATCCCAGTCCCATCCCAGTCCGTCCCAGTCCGTCCCAGTCCCACCTTCCAGCTCCAGCTCCCGGCACTCTCCGGTCTCCACCCGGCACTGGAAGAGCCGCCCCCCCTCCCCCGCCTCCGCCGGGGCGCCCACCACCAGCCTGGGGGGAGGGGCGGCCGTGACCCACGGATGGGGGGGGACCTCGGGGTCCTGGACCCACGACCCAGAGGGGACCCATGGTCTGCGACCCACAACTGGGGGGACCTGGGTGTCTGTGACCCACAACTGGGGGGACCCAGGGCCCTGGACCCACAGCTGGGGGGAGCCAGGTGTCTGTGACCCATAACTGGGGGGACCCGGGGTCCTGGACCCACAACTGGGGGGACCCAGGTGTCCGTGACCCACAACTGAGGGGAGCCAGGGGTCCTGGACCCATAACTGGGGGGACCCAGGGTCCTGGACCCACAACTGGGGGAATGCAGGGGTCTGTGACCCACAACTGGGGGGACTCAGGGCCCTGGACCCACAACTGGGGCAATGCAGGGGTCTGGGACCCATAACTGGAGGGGGGGAGACCCAGGTGTCCTGGACCCACAACCAAGAGGGGACCCAGGCGTCTGGGACCCATAACTGGGGGGACCGGGACCCATAACCCCGAGGGGATTCGGGACCCACAACCCCGAGGGGACTCAGGTGTCCGCGACCCATAAGTGGGGGGACCCAGGCATCCGAGACCCACAACTAAGAGGGGACCCGTGCCCCACATCCCCCTGCCCCACATCCCCCTGCCCCACATCCCTACCGGGAGCCGTTGAGCTGCAGCACTCGGTGCCCGAAGCTGCGGGTGTCGTTGTGGGTCAGGATCCGATATGGGGCCGGGTGGATGTTGAAGGCCCCGATGTGGGGCAGCGCTGTGGGGCAGAGTGGAGAGAGGAGGTGGGGAAGGAGGGGGGAGGGAAGGCGGGACCCACGGCGCCCCATAGGAGCAGCCTGCCCCACACTTCACCCCTATTTAACGCACGGGGAGGGGACCCAGGTGTCTGGGACCCACAACTAAGAGGGACCCAGGCATCGGGACCCACAACTGAGGGGACCCAGGCATCTGGGACCCATAACTGGGGTCACCCAGACATCCGGGACCCACAACTAAGAGGGACCCAGAGATCCGGCCCCATAACTGGAGACACCCAGGCATCCAGCCCCACAACTGAGGGCACCCAGGCATCTGTGACCCATAACTGAGGGCACCCAGGCATCCGGGACCCATAACTGGGGGGACCCAGCCATCCGGGACCCACAACTAAGAGGGACCCAGGCATCCGGCCCCACAACTGACGGCACCCAGGCCTCTGGGACCCATAACTGGGGTCACCCAGGCATCCGGCCCCATAACTAAGAGGGACCCAGATATCCGGCCCCATAAGTGGGGGGACCCAGGCATCCGGCCCCATAAGTGGAGAGACCCAGGCATCTGGGACCCATAACTGGGGGGACCCAGCCATCCGGGACCCACAACTAAGAGGGACCCAGGCATCCGGCCCCATAACTGAGGGCACCCAGACATCCGGCCCCATAAGTGGGGGGACCCAGGCATCCGGCCCCATAAATGGAGAGACCCAGGCATCTGGGCCCCATAACTGGGGGGACCCAGCCATCCGGGACCCACAACTAAGAGGGACCCAGGCATCCGGCCCCACAACTGGGGGCACCCAGGCCTCTGGGACCCATAACTGGGGTCACCCAGGCATCCGGGACCCATAACTGGAGAGACCCAGGCATCCGGCCCCATAACTGGGGTCACCCAGCCATCCGAGACCCACAACCGAGGGCACCCAGCCCCCCGTGCCCCACACCTCCGCCATGCCGCCCTCCTGCCCCACTTCCTTCCCCCCCGCGTGGCGAAGCGCCTGGGCGCCCCACTGCCCCCTCCCCGCCCCCCACCCCCCACCCCCCCACCTCCCCCTTCCCTCCCCCCCCCCCCAACCTGCCCCCCCCCCAACCTGCCCCCCAACCTCGTACCCGCCACCAAGAGCCCCACGGCGACACCCAGGACGCCGGCGCCCGCCATGTTGCCGATGTCACCCCTTTTCTCCCCTCCCACCCCCCCATTTCCTTCCTCCTCCTCCTCCTCCTCCTCCGCCGCCCCGGCCGCCCTCGCGGGGTGCCCCCCGCCAGCCGCCGCCTTCCCCATCCCCCCCAACCCCCGGCCCCACATCCCTGCCCCACATCTTCTCCCCCCGCCGCCGCCGCCGCGGTGGTGGTGGCCATGGCGGGGGGCTGGGACCGCGTCCTCTGGGCCCTGGAGGAGCTGTCGGGGGCCGAGCTGCGGCGGGTGAAGGCGGCCTTGAACCGGCCGCCGCCGGGGGGGGCGGGGGGGGGTCCGGGGCCCATCCCCCGGGGCAGGATGGAGGGGGCCGACGCCCTGGACCTCGCCCACCTCATCGTCGGCCATTACGGGGAAGGCTTCGGCCTGCGGGTGACGGCCCAGGCCCTGCGGCGCAGCCAGCGGCGGGACCTGGCCGAGGCCTTGGTGGGGGAGGAGGGTGAGGTGGGGGCGGGGGCGGGGGGGGGGGGGGGGGGGGGTGACGGTGGGGGGGGGGTTGGGTGGGGGTCGGTGGGGGCAGACGTTGGGGTGAGGGTCGGGGTGATGGGGGTTGGGGTGGGTGATGGTGGAGGGGTCAGGGGTTGGGTGGGGAAGGGTTGGGTGGGGGTTGGGGTGATGGTGGAGGGGTCAGGGGTTGGGTGGGGAAGGGTCGGGTGGGGGTTGGGTGGGGGTTGGGTGATGGGGATGGGGTCGGGTGGGGCTGGGTGGGGCCGGATGTTGGGTTGAGGTTGAGGTGATGGCGGTTGGGTGGGGGTTGGGTGGGGGTCGGGTGACGGGGGTGGGGTTGGGTGGGGGTCGGTGGGGGCAGACGTTGGGTTGAGGGTCGGGGTGATGGGGGTTGGGTTGGGTGATGGTGGAGGGGTCAACGGTTGGGTGGGGGTTGGGTGGGGTGAAGGGTTGGGTGGGGGTCGGGGTGATGGGGGTGGGGTCAACGGTTGGGTGGGGAAGGGTCGGGTGGGGGTTGGGGTGATGGGGGTTGGGTTGGGTGATGGTGGAGGGGTCAAGGGTCGGGTGGGGGTTGGGTGATGGGGGTGGGGTCAAGGGTTGGGTGGGGAAGGGTTGGGTGGGGGTCGGGGTGATGGGGGTGGGGGTCGGGTGGGGGTTGGGGTGATGGGGGTTGGGTTGGGTGATGGTGGAGGGGTCAAGGGTCGGGTGGGGGTTGGGTGATGGTGGAGGGGTCAAGGGTTGGGTGGGGGTTGGGTGATGGGGGTGGGGAAGGGTTGGGTGGGGAAGGGTTGGGTGGGGGTTGGGTGATGGGGGTGGGGAAGGGTTGGGTGGGGAAGGGTTGGGTGGGGGTTGGGGTGACGGGGGGGGGTCGGGTGGGGGTCGGTGGGGGCAGACGTTGGGTTGAGGGTTGGGGTGATGGGGGTGGGGAAGGGTCGGGTGACAGGGGTGGGGTCTTGGGTTGGGTGGGGGTTGGGTGATGGTGGAGGGGTCAACGGTTGGGTGGGGGTTGGGTGGGGAAGGGTTGGGTGGGGGTTGGGTGATGGGGGTGGGGAAGGGTTGGGTGGGGGTCGGGTGGGGGTTGGGGTGACGGGGGTGGGGTTGGGTGGGGGTCGGTGGGGGCAGACGTTGGGGTGAGGGTCGGGGTGATGGGGGTTGGGTTGGGTGATGGTGGAGGGGTCTTGGGTTGGGTGGGGAAGGGTCGGGTGGGGGTTGGGTGGGGGTTGGGTGGGGGTTGGGTGATGGGGATGGGGTTGGGTGGGGCTGGGTGGGGCCGGATGTTGGGTTGAGGTTGAGGTGATGGCGGTTGGGTGGGGGTTGGGTGGGGGTCGGGGTGACGGGGGTGGGGGTCGGGTGGGGGTCGGGGTGACGGGGGTTGGGTTGGGTGATGGTGGAGGGGTCAAGGGTTGGGTGGGGGTTGGGTGATGGGGATGGGGTCGGGTGGGGCTGGGTGGGGCCGGATGTTGGGTTGAGGTTGAGGTGATGGCGGTTGGGTGGGGGTTGGGTGGGGGTCGGGGTGACGGGGGTGGGGTCTTGGGTCGGGTGGGGGTCGGGTGGGGCGGGGCCTGGTGGCCTGGGGGTTCCAGCCGGAGCGGGGGTGGGATGGGTGCTCCAGCACCCTCACCCCACCCCCACCCCGCCTCCAGCCCCCCGCCCCTCCCCCCCCGCTGACCTCCCCCGGGACGTCACGGCCCCCCCGCCCCCCCCGGCCGAGCTCTTCGTCAGGCGCCACCGGCTGCTCCTCACCCAGCGGGTGACGGGGGTGGGGGCTCTGCTGGACCACCTGGAAGCCGCCGAGGTCTTGACCACCGAAGGGGTGGCCGAGGTGGCCGCCGCCTCCACCCCCCAGGAGAGGATGAGGCGCCTCTTGGCCACCGCCCCCTCCTGGGGCCGCCGAGGCCACGAGGAGTTCCTGAAGGCCCTGCGCCTCCTGCACCCCCTGCTGATGGAGGAGCTGGAGGGGGGCGAGGACCTTCAATGGTCTTCACCCAACCCGTGAAGACCCTCGAGAAGTTCGGGAGGGCTTCCAGAAACCGGGCAAGTCCTCAAGAAGCTTCCGGAGGCCCTCCAAGAGCTTCTGGAGAACCTCCAAAAGCTCTGGAGAACCTCAAAAAGCTTCTGGAGAACCCCCAAAAGCTCTGGAGAACCTCAAAAAGCTCTGGAGAACCCCCAAAAGCTCTGGAGAACCTCATAAAGCTTCTGGAGAACCCCCAAAAGCTCTGGAGAACCTCCAAAAGCGGTGGAGAACCTCAAAAAGCTCTGGAGAACCCCCAAAAGCTGTGGAGAACCTCAAAAAGCTTCTGGAGAACCTCCAAAAGCTCTGGAGGACCTCCAAAAAAAGCCCCATGGAGACCCTCGAGAAGCTCTTGAGGGCCTCCAGAAGGTCTGGAGAACCTCGAGAAGCTTCCGAAGGTCCTCGAGAAGCTCCAGAGAACCTCGAAAAGCTTCCGAAGGCCCTCACAAAGCTTTGGAAGGTCTTCAAAAACCCATGAAGGCCCTCGAGAAGCTCCGGAGAACCTCAAAAACCTTCTGAAGGCCCTCGAGAAGCTTCTGGAGAACCTCAAAAAGCTCCGGAGAACCTCAAAAAACCCCCAAGGAGACCCTCGAGAAGCTCCGGAGAACTTCGAGAACCTTCTGGAGACCCTCACGAAGCTTTTGAAGGTCCTCAGCCTTCAAAATTAAGATTTAAATAATTAAAATTTAATTAAAAAAGCGTCTCCGGCTCTTGCCCTGACGCTCGACCACCTCGTTTCCGGAAGGTTCCCCACCCATGGGTGTCATCCCCTCCCCCCTCCCCTCCCCCTTCCCCACCCCCCTTTCCCGCCGGACCTCGGAGACCTCGGGGGGCACCCAAGGGACCACGCAGGGGACCTTGGAGACCTCTGAGGACACCCAAGGGACCCGTGTGGGACCTTGGGGCCACCCAGGGGACCCGTGGAGACCTCGGGGGCACCCAAGGGACCCACGGGGACACCCAAGGGACCACCCAAAGGACTCCTGGTGACACCCAAGGGACCCCTGGGGACACCCAAGGGACACCTTGGGGACACCTAAGGGACCCCTGGCCCACCCAAGGGATCACCCAAGGGATCACCCAAGGGACCCCTGATGACACCCAAGGGACCCATGGGGCACCCAAGGGACTCATGGAGACCTCGGGGACACCCAAGGGACCATCCAAAGGACCCTTGAGGACACCCATGGGATCCCCAGGGACACCCAAGGGACCCGTGGGGACCTCGGGGACACCCAAAGGACCCCTGGGGACACCCAAGGGACACATGGGGACACCTAAGGGACCCCTGTCCCACCCAAGGGATCACCCAAGGGATCACCCAAGGCACCCCTGGGGACCTCGGGGACACCCAAAGGACCCATGAAGCACCCAAGGGACTCATGGAGACCTCGGGGACACCCAAGGGACCACCCAAGGGACACCTGGGGCCACCCGAGGGACCTGTATAGACCTCGGGGGCACCCAAGGGACCCCTGGGGCCACCCAAGGGACCACCCAAAGGACCCTTGAGGACACCCAAGGGACCCCTGGGGACCTCGGAGACACCCAAAGGACCCATGAGGCACCCAAAGGACTCATGGAGACCTCGGGGACACCCAAGGGACCACCCAAAGGACCCTCGGGGACACCCAAAGGACCCATGGGGCACCCAAGGGACATGTGGGGCCACCTGAGGGACCTGTGGAGACCTCGGAGACACCCAAGGGACCCCCCAAGGGACCCCTGGGGCACCCAGGGGACCACCCAAAGGACCCCTGATGACACCCAAGGGACCCGTGGGGACCTCGGGGACACCCAAGGGACCACCCAAAGGACCCTCGGGGACACCCAAAGGACCCCTGGGGCCACCCAAGGGACCACCCAAGGGACACCTGGGGCCACCCGAGGGACCTGTATAGACCTCGGGGGCACCCAAGGGACCCCTGGGGCACCCAAGGGACCACCCAAGGGACCCATGGGGCACCCAAGGGACCCATCAAGACCTTGGGGACACCCAAGGGACCCCCTGGCCCACCCAAGGGACCACCCAAGGGACCCCTGGGGCACCCAAGGGACCACCCAAGGGACCCTTGAGGACACCCAAGGGACCCGTGGGGACCTCGGGGGCACCCAAGGGACCCCCCAAGGGACCCCTGGGGCACCCAAGGGACAAATTGGGCCCTGGGGGGGCCACCCCAGCGTCCTCAGGGACCCCCCACCCCCCAAGTGACCCCTGGGGGACCTTCGGGTGCGCCGTGGGGCGGGGGAGGTGCCGGGTGCCGCCGTGGGGCGGGGTGAAGGCCCCGACCGCCCGGGTCCACCGAGGCCATTTGTGGGGCACCCAAGCGTCCCGTGGGGGCTGGGCCGGCCGCCCGGGGTCCCCTCCCCCGGTACTTAGGGGGCAGCCGTGGGGCAGGCCGTGGGGCGGGAGAGGGAGGGGATGGAGGGGACGGCGGCCGTCAGCCCCTGGGACTTGGGGGTCATCGGGGGGTATTTCCTCCTCGTCATCGCCGTGGGGCTCTGGGTAGGGTCGCGCCTGCCCCCCAACCTTCCCCTCCCCCCATCTCCCCACATCCATAAGTGACCCCCCGGACCCCTAACTGCTCCCCCCTGGACCCCTAACTACCCCCACCCGGACCCATAACTGCCCCCCGGACCCCTAACTGACCTCCCTTGGGACCCCTAACTGCTCCCCTGGACCCATAACTGCCCCCCCAGACCCCTAACTGCCCCCCCGGACCCCTAACTGCTCCCCCCTGGACCCCTAACTATCCCCCCAAACCCCTAACTGTCCCCCTGACCCCTAAGTGACCTCCCTTGCGACCCCTAACTGCCCCCCTGGACCCATAACTGCCCCCCGGACCCCTAACTGACCTCCCTTGGGACCCCTAACCGCCCTCTGGG
This sequence comes from Larus michahellis, assembly GCF_964199755.1. Lineage (NCBI taxonomy): Eukaryota > Metazoa > Chordata > Aves > Charadriiformes > Laridae > Larus > Larus michahellis. Next base: position 575,095 of record NC_133925.1, read on the forward strand.
ACCCATAACTGACCCCCCCAGGACCCCTAACTGCCCCCCCAAACCCCTAACTGCCCTCTGGGACCCATAACTGACGCCCTGGGACCCCTAACTGACAACCTGGACCCCTAACTGCCCTCTTGGGACCCCTAACTGCCCCCCTGGCCCCATAACTGACCTCCCTTGGGACCCCTAAGTGACGCCCCAGACCCCTGTCTACTCCCCTGGACCCCTAAGTGCAACCTTGGGACCCCTAACTGCCCCCCCGAACCCCTAACTGCCCTCTGGGACCCCTAACTGACCCCCCGGGACCCCTAACTGACCACCCGGACCCCTAACTGACCTTCCTTGGGACCCCTAAGTGCCCCCCAGACCCCTAACCGCCCTCTTGGGACCCCTAACTGAGCCCCTGGACCCGTAACTACCCCCTGGTCCCCTAAATGACCCCCAAGTACCTTCTTGGGACCCCTAAGTACCCCCCTGAGACCCCTAAGTGCCCCCCCCAGACCCCTATATGCCCCTTGGGACCCCTAACTGCCCCCCCCGGGCCCCCCATTTCCTCCCCCCATTGACCCGGCCCCACTGAGTGACCTAGAACCTGCCCCACGATGGCCCTAGACGCCCCCGCGTCCCCTATGGGGCACCCCACAACCCTCCACGACCCCCCCAAGACCCCCAGGGACCCCCCCAAGACCTCCCCCAACCCCACAACTCCCCCCCCCACCCCCTTGGCCCCACACTTCCCCCCCACACATTGACCCAGCCCCATTGAATGACCTAGAACCACCCCACGATGGCCCTAGACGCCCCCGCGTCTGCCATGGGGCACCCCCCAACCCCCCATGACCCCCCCCCAAGATCTCCCCCACCCCACAACTCCCCCCCCCCACCCCCTTGGCCCCACACTTCCCCCCCACACATTGACCCAGCCCCATTGAATGACCTAGAACCACCCCACGATGGCCCGAGACGCCCCCACGTCTGCCATGGGGCACCCCCCAACCACCCCCATGACCCCCCAAGATCCCCCCCCACCCCACAAATCCCCCCCCCCCACCCCCTTGGCCCCACACTTTCTCCCCACAGGCTGACCCGGCCCCATTGAGTGACCTAGAACCTGCCCCACGATGGCCCCAGACGCCCCCGCGGCCCCTGTGGGGCACCCCACAACCCCCCCATCACCCCCCAAGATCCCCCACAACCCCACAACTCCCCCCCCCCACCACCCCCTTGGCCCCACACTTCCCCCCACCCCCATTGCCCCATTGCCCCCCCCCCGCCCCATTGAGTGACCTAGAACCCCACAATTTCCCACAATTCCCTGCCCCCCCCCGCACCCCTCCCCCCCCCCCCCCCCGGGTTGTTTTTTTGACCCCTGTGACCCCCGGGGGGGGGGGGGGGCGTTAATCATTACCCACAATGCCCCGGGGGGGGCTGGTAACGGGGCCCCAATTAGTCGGGGTCGGGCGGGGGCTGGTGCCCGCGGGGTTAATGAGTGACTGGGAGCACTGGGAGCACTGGGAGCGGGGGGGGCGCCTCTACTGGGAGGGCTGGGGGCACCGGCCGCCCTTATACTGGGAGCACTGGGAGCCCCGTACTGGGAGCACTGGTGTCCTGTTACTGGGAGCACTGGGAGCACTGGTGGCCCAATACTGGGAGCACTGGGAGCACTGGTGGCCCAATACTGGGAGCACTGGTTGCCCTTATACTGGGAGCACTAGGGGCACTGGTGTCCTGTTACTGGGAGCACTGGGAGCACTGATTGCCCTTATACTGGGAGTACTGGTGTCTCCGTACTGGGACTACTGGTGGCCCCATACTGGGAGCGCTGGGGGCACTGGTTGCCCTTATACTGGGAGTACTGGTGGCCCCATACTGGGAGCACTGGGGGCCCTGTACTGGGAGGGCTGGTACCCCTGTACTGGGAGCACTGGTGACTCCTATACTGGGAGGGCTGGGGGCACTGGTTGCCCTTATACTGGGAGCACTGGTGTCCCCGTACTGGGAGCACTGGTGCCCCGTTACTGGGAGCACTGGTGTCCCCATACTGGGACTACTGGTGTCCTGTTACTGGGAGCGCTGGAGGCACTGGTTGCCCTTATACTGGGAGCACTGGTGCCCCTGTACTGGGACCACCGGGAGAACTGGTGTCCCCATACTGGGACTACTGGTGGCCCCATACTGGGAGCACTGGGAGCACTGGTGACTGTCATACTAGGAGGGCTGGGAGCACTGGTCGCCCTTATACTGCGAGCACTGGTGGCGCCATACTGGGAGCACTGGTCGCCCTTATACTGGGAGCACTGGTGGCGCCATACTGGGAGCACTGGTCGCCCTTATATTGGGAGCACTGGTGGCGCCATACTGGGAGCACTGGTCGCCCTTATACTGGGAGCACTGGGGGCCCTGTACTGGGAGCACTGGTGCCCCGTTACTGGGACTACTGGTGGCCCCACACTGGGAGCACTGGGAGCACTGGTGACTCCTATACTGGGAGGGCTGGGGGCACTGGTTGCCCTTATACTGGGAGCACTGGTGCCCCGTTACTGGGAGCACTGGGAGTACTGGTGTCTCCATACTGGGACTACTGGTGGCCCCATACTGGGAGCACTGGGAGCACTGGTGACTCTCATACTGGGAGGGCTGGGAGCACTGGTTACCCTTATAATGGGAGTACTGGTGGCCCCGTACTGGGAGCACTGGGGGCCCTGTACTGGGAGGGCTGGTGCCCCTGTACTGGGAGCACTGGTGACTCCTATACTGGGAGGGCTGGGGGCACTGGTTGCCCTTATACTGGGAGCACTGGTGCCCCGTTACTGGGAGCACTGGTGTCCCCATACTGGGACTACTGGTGTCCTGTTACTGGGAGCGCTGGGGGCACTGGTTGCCCTTATACTGGGAGCACTGGTGGCCCCGTACTGGGAGCACTGGGGACCCTGTACTGGGAGGGCTGGTACCCTTGTACTGGGAGCACTGGTGACTCCTATACTGGGAGGGCTGGGGGCACTGGTTGCCCTTATACTGGGAGCACTGGTGTCCCCGTACTGGGAGCACTGGTGCCCCTTATACTGGGAGCACTGGTGTCCCCATACTGGGACTACTGGTGTCCTGTTACTGGGAGCACTGGGAGTACTGGTGTCTCCGTACTGGGACTACTGGTGGCCCCATACTGGGAGTGCTGGGAGCACTGGTGACTCTCATACTGGGAGGGCTGGGAGCACTGGTCACCCTTATACTGGGAGCACTGGGGGCCCTGTACTGGGAGGGCTGGTACCCCTGTACTGGGAGCACTGGTGACTCCTATACTGGGAGGGCTGGGGGCACTGGTTGCCCTTATACTGGGAGCACTGGTGTCCCCGTACTGGGAGCACTGGTGTCCTGTTACTGGGAGCACTGGGAGTACTGGTGTCTCCGTACTGGGACTACTGGTGGCCCCATACTGGGAGCGCTGGGAGCACTGGTGACTCTCATACTGGGAGGGCTGGGAGCACTGGTCACCCTTATACTGGGAGCACTGGGGGCCCTGTACTGGGAGGGCTGGTGCCCCTGTACTGGGAGCACTGGTGACTCTCATACTGGGAGGGCTGGGGGCACTGGTTGCCCTTATACTGGGAGCACTGGTGCCCCGTTACTGGGAACACTGGGAGTACTGGTGTCTCCGTACTGGGACTACTGGTGGCCCCATACTGGGAGGGCTGGGAGCACTGGTCACCCTTATACTGGGAGCACTGGGGGCCCTGTACTGGGAGGGCTGGTGCCCCTGTACTGGGAGCACTGGTGACTCTCATACTGGGAGGGCTGGGAGCACTGGTTGCCCTTATACTGGGAGCACTGGAGTCCTGTTACTGGGAGGGCTGGGAGCACTGGTGTCCCCTTACTGAGGGCACTGGTTGCCCTTATACTGGGAGCAGTGGTGGCGCCATACTGGGAGCACTGGTGTCCTGTTACTGGGGGCACTGGTGGCCCCTGTACTGGGAGCACTGGTGTCCCGTTACTGGGAGCACTGGTGTCCCCGCAGTCCCTGCGCCGGGGGAACCGCAGCACCATCAGCGGGTACTTCCTGGCCGGGAGGAGCATGGCCTGGGGACCCGTGAGTGACAGGGGGACGGGGGACATGGGGACATGGGGGGACATGGGGGGACATGGGGGGACATGGGGGACATGGGGGGACATGGGGGGACATGGGGACATGGGGGGACATGGGGGACATGGGGGACATGGGGGGACATGGGGGGACATGGGGACATGGGGGGACATGGGGGACATGGGGGACATGGGGGGACATGGGGACATGGGGACATGGGGGGACATGGGGGGACATGGGGGGACATGGGGACATGGGGGAGATGGGGGGACATGGGGGGACATGGGGACACATGGGGACATGGGGGACATGGGGGACATGGGGGGACATGGGGGGACATGGGGGACATGGGGACATGGGGGACATGGGGGGACATGGGGGGACATGGGGGGACATGGGGGACATGGGGACATGGGGGACATGGGGGGACATGGGGGGACATGGGGGGACATGGGGACATGGGGGACATGGGGACATGGGGACATGGGGGACATGGGGGGACATGGGGACATGGGGGGACATGGGGACATGGGGACATGGGGACATGGGGGGACATGGGGGGACATGGGGGGACATGGGGACATGGGGGGACATGGGGGGACATGGGGACATGGGGACATGGGGACATGGGGACATGGGGGGACATGGGGACATGGGGACATGGGGGACATGGGGGGACATGGGGGACATGGGGGGACATGGGGACATGGGGACATGGGGACATGGGGGACATGGGGGGACATGGGGGACATGGGGGACATGGGGGGACATGGGGGGACATGGGGACATGGGGGACATGGGGGGACATGGGGGACATGGGGGACATGGGGGAGATGGGGGAGATGGGGGACATGGGGACATGGGGACATGGGGACATGGGGGACATGGGGGGACATGGGGACATGGGGGGACATGGGGGACATGGGGACATGGGGGGACATGGGGACATGGGGGACATGGGGGGACATGGGGGGACATGGGGGACATGGGGGACATGGGGGGACATGGGGGGACATGGGGGACATGGGGGGACATGGGGGACATGGGGACATGGGGGACATGGGGGACATGGGGACATGGGGGGACATGGGGACATGGGGGACATGGGGGGACATGGGGGACATGGGGACATGGGGGACATGGGGGGACATGGGGACATGGGGGACATGGGGACATGGGGGACATGGGGGGACATGGGGACATGGGGGGACATGGGGGACATGGGGACATGGGGGACATGGGGGACATGGGGGGACATGGGGGACATGGGGGACATGGGGGGACATGGGGGGACATGGGGACATGGGGACATGGGGGGACATGGGGGGATGTGGGGACATGGGGACATGGGGGGACATGGGGGACATGGGGGGACATGGGGACATGGGGACATGGGGGGACATGGGGGGATGTGGGGACATGGGGACATGGGGACATGGGGGGACATGGGGGACATGGGGGACATGGGGGACATGGGGACATGGGGACATGGGGGGACATGGGGGGACATGGGGGACATGGGGGACATGGGGGGACATGGGGACATGGGGGGACATGGGGGACATGGGGACATGGGGACATGGGGGGACATGGGGACATGGGGGACATGGGGGGACATGGGGGACATGGGGGACATGGGGGGACATGGGGGGACATGGGGGACATGGGGGACATGGGGGGACATGGGGGGACATGGGGACATGGGGGAGATGGGGGGACATGGGGACATGGGGGACATGGGGACATGGGGACATGGGGGGACATGGGGACATGGGGGACATGGGGGGACATGGGGGGACATGGGGGGACATGGGGACATGGGGACATGGGGACATGGGGGGACATGGGGACATGGGGGACATGGGGGGACATGGGGACATGGGGGGACATGGGGGACATGGGGACATGGGGGAGATGGGGGGACATGGGGACATGGGGGGACATGGGGACATGGGGGGACATGGGGGGACATGGGGACATGGGGGGACATGGGGGACATGGGGACATGGGGGAGATGGGGGGACATGGGGACATGGGGGGACATGGGGACATGGGGGACATGGGGGGACATGGGGACATGGGGGGACATGGGGGACATGGGGACATGGGGGAGATGGGGGGACATGGGGACATGGGGGGACATGGGGACATGGGGGACATGGGGGACATGGGGACATGGGGACATGGGGGGACATGGGGGACATGGGGGGACATGGGGGGACATGGGGGGACATGGGGACATGGGGGGACATGGGGGACATGGGGGACATGGGGGGACATGGGGGGACATGGGGACATGGGGGACATGGGGGGACATGGGGGACATGGGGGGACACGGGGGGACACGGGGGGACATGGGGACATGGGGGACATGGGGGGACATGGGGGGACATGGGGGGACATGGGGACATGGGGGACATGGGGGGACATGGGGGACATGGGGGGACATGGGGGGACATGGGGACATGGGGACATGGGGGACATGGGGGGACATGGGGGGACATGGGGACATGGGGGGACATGGGGGACATGGGGGGACATGGGGGGACATGGGGACATGGGGGACATGGGGACATGGGGACATGGGGGACATGGGGGGACATGGGGACATGGGGGGACATGGGGACATGGGGGACATGGGGGGACATGGGGGGACATGGGGGGACATGGGGGACATGGGGGACATGGGGACATGGGGACATGGGGACATGGGGGGACATGGGGGGACATGGGGGGACATGGGGGGACATGGGGACATGGGGGGACATGGGGGGACATGGGGACATGGGGACATGGGGGGACATGGGGAACATGGGGGACATGGGGACATGGGGGGACATGGGGGGACATGGGGGACATGGGGACATGGGGGACATGGGGGGACATGGGGGGACATGGGGACATGGGGGGACATGGGGGGACATGGGGGGACATGGGGGACATGGGGGGACATGGGGGGACACGGGGGGACATGGGGGACATGGGGGACATGGGGACATAGGGGACATGGGGGACATGGGGGACATGGGGACATGGGGGGACATGGGGACATGGGGGACATGGGGACATGGGGACATGGGGGACATGGGGGGACATGGGGGACATGGGGGGACATGGGGACATGGGGACATGGGGACATGGGGGACATGGGGGGACATGGGGGACATGGGGACATGGGGGGACATGGGGGGACATGGGGACATGGGGGACATGGGGGGACATGGGGGACATGGGGGACATGGGGGAGATGGGGGAGATGGGGGACATGGGGGACATGGGGGGACATGGGGGACATGGGGGGACATGGGGGGACATGGGGGACATGGGGGGACATGGGGACATGGGGACATGGGGGACATGGGGGGACATGGGGACATGGGGACATGGGGGGACATGGGGGGATGTGGGGACATGGGGACATGGGGGGACATGGGGGGATGTGGGGACATGGGGACATGGGGGGACATGGGGGGACATGGGGGACATGGGGACATGGGGACATGGGGGGACATGGGGGGACATGGGGACATGGGGACATGGGGGGACATGGGGGGATGTGGGGACATGGGGACATGGGGGGACATGGGGGACATGGGGGGACATGGGGACATGGGGACATGGGGGGACATGGGGGGATGTGGGGACATGGGGACATGGGGGGACATGGGGGACATGGGGGACATGGGGGACATGGGGACATGGGGACATGGGGACACATGGGGACACATGGGGGGACATGGGGGACATGGGGGGACATGGGGACATGGGGGGACATGGGGGACATGGGGACATGGGGACATGGGGGGACATGGGGGACATGGGGGACATGGGGGGACATGGGGGGACATGGGGGGACATGGGGGACATGGGGGACATGGGGGACATGGGGACATGGGGGACATGGGGGACATGGGGGGACATGGGGACATGGGGACATGGGGACATGGGGGACATGGGGACATGGGGGGACATGGGGGGACATGGGGGGACATGGGGACATGGGGACATGGGGACATGGGGGGACATGGGGACATGGGGGACATGGGGGGACATGGGGACATGGGGGGACATGGGGGACATGGGGACATGGGGGAGATGGGGGGACATGGGGACATGGGGGGACATGGGGACATGGGGGGACATCGGGGGACATGGGGACATGGGGGGACATGGGGGACATGGGGACATGGGGGAGATGGGGGGACATGGGGACATGGGGGGACATGGGGACATGGGGGACATGGGGGACATGGGGACATGGGGGGACATGGGGGACATGGGGACATGGGGGAGATGGGGGGACATGGGGACATGGGGGGACATGGGGACATGGGGGACATGGGGGACATGGGGACATGGGGACATGGGGGGACATGGGGGACATGGGGGGACATGGGGGGACATGGGGGGACATGGGGACATGGGGGGACATGGGGGACATGGGGACATGGGGGGACATGGGGGGACATGGGGACATGGGGGACATGGGGGGACATGGGGGACATGGGGGACATGGGGGGACATGGGGGGACATGGGGGACATGGGGGGACATGGGGACATGGGGGGACATGGGGGACATGGGGACATGGGGACATGGGGGGACATGGGGACATGGGGGACATGGGGGGACATGGGGGACATGGGGGACATGGGGGGACATGGGGGGACATGGGGACATGGGGGACATGGGGGGACATGGGGGACATGGGGGACATGGGGGACATGGGGGGACATGGGGGGACATGGGGACATGGGGGAGATGGGGGGACATGGGGACATGGGGACATGGGGACATGGGGGGACATGGGGACATGGGGGACATGGGGGGACATGGGGACATGGGGGGACATGGGGGGACATGGGGACATGGGGGACATGGGGGACATGGGGGACATGGGGACATGGGGGACATGGGGGACATGGGGGGACATGGGGACATGGGGACATGGGGGACATGGGGGACATGGGGGGACATGGGGACATGGGGGACATGGGGGACATGGGGGGACATGGGGGGACATGGGGACATGGGGGACATGGGGGACATGGGGGGACATGGGGGGACATGGGGACATGGGGACATGGGGGACATGGGGGACATGGGGGGACATGGGGACATGGGGACATGGGGGACATGGGGACATGGGGGACATGGGGGGACATGGGGGGACATGGGGACATGGGGGACATGGGGGACATGGGGACATGGGGGACATGGGGGACATGGGGGGACATGGGGACATGGGGACATGGGGGACATGGGGGACATGGGGGGACATGGGGACATGGGGACATGGGGACATGGGGGACATGGGGGACATGGGGGGACATGGGGACATGGGGACATGGGGGACATGGGGGACATGGGGGGACATGGGGACATGGGGACATGGGGGACATGGGGGACATGGGGGGACATGGGGGGACATGGGGGACATGGGGGGACATGGGGGACATGGGGGGACATGGGGACATGGGGACATGGGGACATGGGGGGACATGGGGGGACATGGGGGACATGGGGACATGGGGGACATGGGGGACATGGGGGGACATGGGGACGTGGGGACATGGGGACATGGGGGACATGGGGACATGGGGGACATGGGGGACATGGGGGGACATGGGGACATGGGGACATGGGGGACATGGGGGGACATGGGGGACATGGGGGGACATGGGGACATGGGGACATGGGGGACATGGGGGGACATGGGGGGACATGGGGGGACATGGGGACATGGGGACATGGGGACATGGGGGGACATGGGGGGACATGGGGGACATGGGGACATGGGGGACATGGGGGACATGGGGGGACATGGGGACATGGGGACATGGGGACATGGGGGGACATGGGGGGACATGGGGGACATGGGGACATGGGGGACATGGGGGACATGGGGGGACATGGGGACATGGGGGACATGGGGACATGGGGACATGGGGGGACATGGGGGGACATGGGGGACATGGGGGACATGGGGGGACATGGGGACATGGGGGACATGGGGACATGGGGGACATGGGGACATGGGGGGACATGGGGGGACATGGGGGACATGGGGACATGGGGACATGGGGGGACATGGGGGGACATGGGGGACATGGGGGACATGGGGGGACATGGGGGACATGGGGGGACATGGGGACATGGGGACATGGGGACATGGGGGGACATGGGGGGACATGGGGGACATGGGGACATGGGGGACATGGGGGACATGGGGGGACATGGGGACATGGGGACATGGGGACATGGGGGGACATGGGGACATGGGGGACATGGGGGACATGGGGACATGGGGGACATGGGGGACATGGGGACATGGGGGACATGGGGACATGGGGGACATGGGGGGACATGGGGGACATGGGGGACATGGGGGACATGGGGGACATGGGGACATGGGGACATGGGGGACATGGGGGGACATGGGGACATGGGGACATGGGGACATGGGGGACATGGGGACATGGGGGGACATGGGGGGACATGGGGGACATGGGGACATGGGGACATGGGGACATGGGGGACATGGGGGGACATGGGGGGACATGGGGGACATGGGGACATGGGGGACATGGGGGGACATGGGGGGACATGGGGACATGGGGGACATGGGGACATGGGGGGACATGGGGGACATGGGGGACATGGGGGGATATGGGGGGACATGGGGGGACATGTTGACATGGGGGACATGGGGGGACATGGGGACATGGGGGGACATGGGGGACATGGGGACATGGGGGACATGGGGGACATGGGGACATGGGGGGACATGGGGGACATGGGGATGTGGGGACACAGGGGCTGTGTGGCCGTGGGTGTCCCCCCGTGTCCCCGTGTCCCCTCGTGTCCCCACGCCGCGTGTCCCCGTGTCCCCCCCAGGTGGGCGCCTCCCTCTTCGCCAGTAACATCGGCTCCGGGCACTTCGTGGGGCTGGCGGGGACGGGGGCGGCCGGGGGCATCGCCGTGGGGGGCTTCGAGTGGAGTGTGAGTCCCCCCCCCCCCCCGCCCCCTATAGACCCCTACGGACCCCTACGGACCCCTGTGGACCCTATAGACCCCTACGGACCCTATAGATCCCTATAGACCTCTACGGACCCCCTCAGACACTATAGATCCTATAGACCCCTGTAGACCCCTATAGACCCCTACAGACCCCCCCAGACCCCTACAGACCCTATAGACCCCTATAGACACCTATGGACCCCTATGGACCCCACGGACCCCTAGAGACCCCTATGGACCATATAGACCCCTACAGACCCCCCCAGACCCCTACGGACCCCTATGGACCCTATAGACTCCTACAGACCCCCCCGCCCCCTACCGACCCCTATAGACCCCTATGGACCCCTACGGACCCCTATGGACCCCCTACGGACCCCTATGGACCCCTATGGACCCCTATGGACCCTATAGACCCCTATGGACCCCCCAACCCCTACGGACCCTATAGACCCCTATAGACCTCTATGGACCCCCTCAGACCCTATAGATCCTACAGACCCCTATGGACCCCTATAGACCCCTACGGACCCCCCCAGACCCCCCCAGACCCCTACAGACCCCTATAGACACCTATGGACCCCTATGGACCCCACGGACCCCTAGAGACCCCTATGGACCATATAGACCCCTATGGACCATATAGACCCCTACAGACCCCCCCAGACCCCTACGGACCCCTATGGACCCTATAGACTCCTACAGACCCCCCCGCCCCCTACCGACCCCTATAGACCCCTACGGACCCCTACGGACCCCTATAGACCCCCTACGGACCCCTATGGACCCCTATGGACCCCTATGGACCCTATAGACCCCTATGGACCCCCCAACCCCTACGGACCCTATAGACCCCTATAGACCTCTATGGACCCCCACAGACCCTATAGATCCTACAGACCCCTGTAGACCCCTATAGACCCCTACGGACCCCCCCAGACCCCCCCAGACCCCTACAGACCCTATAGACCTCCACAGACCCCTATAGACCCCTACGGACCCCCCCAGACCCCTACAGACCCTATAGACCCCTATAGACACCTATGGAACCCTATGGACCCCACGGACCCCTAGAGACCCCTATGGACCATATAGACCCCTACAGACCCCCCCAGACCCCTACGGACCCTATAGACTCCTACAGACCCCCCCCGCCCCCTACCGACCCCTATAGACCCCTACGGACCCCTACAGACCCCTATGGACCCCTACAGACCCCTATGGACCCTATAGACCCCTATGGACCCCCCGACCCCTACGGACCCTATAGACCCCTATAGACCTCTACAGACCCCCTCAGACACTATAGATCCTATAGACCCCTATAGACCCCTATAGACCCCTACGGACCCCCCCAGACCCTATAGATCCTATAGACCCCTACGGACCCCTACAGACCCCTATGGACCCTATAGACCCCTATGGACCCCCCAACCCCTACAGACCCTATAGACCCCTATGGACCCTATAGACCCCTACAGACACCCCCCCCCCAGACGCCTACGGACCCCTATGGACCCTACAGACTCCTACAGACCCCATGGACCCTATAGACCCTATGGACCCCGCAGACCCCTACAGACCCCATGGACCCTATAAACCCCTACGGACCCCCCCAGACCCTATAGATCCTATAGACCACTATGGACCCTATAGACTCCTATGGACCCCTATAGACCCCTATAGACCCCCCACAGACCCCATAGACCCCTATAGATCCTATAGACCCCTGTGGACCCCCCCCCCCAAAGCCCTATGGACACTATAGACCCTACAGACCCCTATAGATTCTATAGACCCCCACAGACCCCACAGACCCCTATAGATCCTTTAGACCCTATGGACCCTATAGACTCCTATGGACCCCTATAGACCCTATAGATCCCCATGGACCCCTATAGACCCCTATAGATCCTCTAGACCCTATAGACCCCTATGGACCCCTATAGATCCTACAGACCCCTGTAGGCCCCATAGAGCCCCTATAGACCCCCATTGACCCCGCCCATTGACCCCACCCATTGACCACGCCCATTGACCCCACCCATTCGTTCCATTGACCCCACCCATTGACGCACCCACTGACCCCATTGACCCCACCCACTGACCCCACCCACTGACCCCATTGACCCCACCCATTGACCACGCCCCTTGACCCCCCCCATGGACCGCACTAATTCCCCCGCCCATTGACCCCGCCCATTGACCCCTTTAACCACGCCCATCGACTGCACCCACTGACCCCACTGACCGCCCATTGACCCCACCCAGTGACCCCCCATTGACCCCACCCAGTGACCCCACCCCTTGAGCCCACCCCTTGACCGTGCACATTGACCACGCCCATTGACCCCACCCACTGACCACGCCCCTTGACCCCCCATCGACCCCACGAATTCCCACGCCCATTGACCCCACCCATTGACCCCATTGACCCCACCCATTGACCCCACCCATTGACCCCTTTGACCACGCCCATTGACCCCACCCATTGACCCCATTGACCCCATCCATTGACCCCGCCCATTGACCCCTTTGACCACGCCCATCCACTGCACCCACTGACCCCATTGACCCCGCCCTTGACCCCACCCATTGATCCCGCCATTGACCCCACCCATTGACCCCATTGACCCCACCCAGTGACCCATTGACCCCGCCCATTGACCCCGCCCATTAACCCCTTTAACCACGCCCATTGACTGCACCCACCGATCCCGTTGACCCCACCCCTTGCCCCACCCCTTGCCCCCATTGACCCCATTGACCCCACCCCTTGCCCCCATTGGCCCCATTGACCCCACCCCTTGCCCCCATTGACCCCATTGACCCCACCCCTTCCCCGTTGACCCCGCCCCTGACCCCGCCCCCTGCCCCGCCCCCAGGGGATGTTCATTGTGCTGCTGCTGGGCTGGATCTTCGTCCCCATCTACCTGCGGGCGGGGGTGAGTGGGGGGGGGGGGTGTGGGTGGTGGGGGGGCGTGGCCACGTGGGGCGTGGTCTCGGGGGGGCGGGGCTTAGCGGGCGGGGGGGCGGGGCCTCGGGGTGGGGGAGGGTCGTAGAGAGGCTCCGGGGCCGGGATGCCTTTGAGGGGTGATTTTGGGGGGGGGGGGGGGGGGGGGGCCGCACTCCTGGGTGCCCCCCCCGCCCCCCGCGTGCCTGGGCCCCCCCCCCCCCGACGCCGGGGTGTCCCCGCCCGCCCCCCCCCAGGTGGCCACAATGCCCGAGTACCTGGGCAAGCGCTTCGGGGGGGGCCGCATCCAGCTGTACCTGGCGCTGCTCTCCCTGGGGCTCTACGTCTCCACCAAGATCTCGGTACGGGGCCGCGGGGGGGGCTATGGGGGCTATAGGGGCTATGGGGGCTATGGGGGGGCTATAGGGGCTATGGGGGCTATGGGGTCTATAGGGGCTATGGGGGGGCTATAGGGGCTATAGGGGCTACGGGGGCTATGGGGGCTATAGGGGCTATGGGGGGGCTATAGGGGCTATGGGGGGGGCTATAGGGGCTATGGGGGCTATAGGGGCTATGGGGGGGCTATAGGGGCTATAGGGGCTACGGGGGCTATGGGGGCTATGGGGGGGCTATAGGGGCTATGGGGGGGCTATAGGGGCTATGGGGTCTATAGGGGCTATGGGGGGGCTATAGGGGCTATAGGGGCTATGGGGTCTATAGGGGCTATGGGGGGGCTATAGGGGCTATAGGGGCTATGGGGGCTATAGGGGCTATGGGGGGGCTATAGGGGCTGTAGGGGCTACAGGGGCTATGGGGGAGCTATAGGGGCTATAGGGGCTATGGGGGGGGCTATAGGGGCCACAGGAGCTATAGGGGCTATAGGGGCTATGGAGTCTATAGGGGCTATGGGGGGGCTATAGGGGCTATGGGGGCTATGGGGTCTATAGGGGCTATGGGGGGGCTATAGGGGCTATTGGGGGGCTATGGGGGCTATGGGGTCTATAGGGGCTATGGGGGGGCTATAGGGGATATAGGGGCTATGGGGGCTATAGGGGCTATGGGGGGGCTATAGGGGCTATAGGGGCTATGGGGGGGCTATAGGGGCTATGGGGGGGCTATAGGGGCTATTGGGGGGCTATGGGGGCTATGGGGTCTATAGGGGCTATGGGGGGGCTATAGGGGCTATAGGAGCTATGGGGGCTATAGGGGCTATGGGGGGGCTATAGGGGCTATAGGGGCTACGGGGGCTATGGGGGCTATGGGGGGGCTATAGGGGCTATGGGGGGGGCTATAGGGGCTATGGGGTCTATAGGGGCTATGGGGGGGGCTATAGGGGCTATAGGGGCTATAGGGGCTATGGGGGCCACAGGGGCTATAGGGGCTATGGGGGCTATGGGGTCTATAGGGACTATGGGGGGGCTATAGGGGCTATTGGGGGGCTATGGGGGCTGTGGGGGCTATGGGGTCTATAGGGGCTATGGGGGGGCTATAGGGGCTATAGGGGCTATGGGGGCTATGGGGGCTAAGGGGGAGGCTATAGGGGCTATGGGGGCTATGGGGGGGACTATAGGGGCTATAGG
The DNA here is from genome assembly GCF_964199755.1 of Larus michahellis. Lineage (NCBI taxonomy): Eukaryota > Metazoa > Chordata > Aves > Charadriiformes > Laridae > Larus > Larus michahellis. The sequence goes on from NC_133925.1 coordinate 590,710, forward strand.
GGCTAAGGGGTCTATGGGGGAGATATGGGGGCTACAGGGGCTATAGAGGCTATGGGGGCCACAGGGGCTATAGGGGCTATGGGGGCTATAGGGGCTATGGGGGGGCTATAGGGGCTATAGGGGCCACAGGGGCTATAGGGGCTATGGGGGGGCTATAGGGGCTATAGGGGCCACAGGGGCTATAGGGGCTAGGGGGGGGCTATAGGGGGGGCCAGAGGGGCTATAGGGGGGCCAGAGGAGGGGCTACAGGGGCTATAGGGGCCACAGGGGCTATAGGGGCCACAGGGGGGGCTATAGGGGCCACAGGGTCTGTAGGGGCCATGGGGGGGGCTATAGGGGGGGCTATAGGGGGGGCCAGAGGGGCTATAGGGGTGCCAAAAGGGTTATAGGGGTTGTAGGGGGGGCCACAGGGGCCAGAGTGTCTATAGGGGCTGTAGGGGCTATAGGGGTCATGGGGCGCCCATAGGGGCTATAGGGGGCTATAGGGGTCATAGGGGGGCCATAGGGGCTATAGGGGGTCTATAGTGGCCATAGGGAATTAGAGGGGCCATAGGGGCTATAGGGGGGGGCCAGAGGGGCTATAGGGCCATAGGGGCTATGGGGGGGCCATAGGGGCCATAGGGGGCTAAGGGGCTATAGCAGGGGCTATAGGGGCTATGGGGTCTGTGGGGTCCCTATAGGGATGGAGAGCTCCCTATGGGGTCTGTAGGGCCCCTAAGGGGTTTGGGGTGTCCCTATGGGGTCTGGTGTTCCCTATACGGGGTGTGTGGGCCCTATGGGGTTTGTGGGGCCCCTATGGGGTCGGGGAGTTCCCTATAGGGTTTAGGGGGTCCCTCTGGGGTCTGGGGGTCCCTATGGGGTTTAGGGGCTCCTATGAGGTCGGGGAGTTCCCTATAGGGACTGAGGGGCCCGTATGGGGTTCAGTGGACCCTATGGGGTCTGGGGGGTCCCTATAGGGTTTTGGAGGGTCCCTATAGGGCTGGAGAATTCCCTATGGGGTGTGGGGGTCCCTATGGGTTTTTGGGGGGGGGGGGTCCCTATAGGGCTGGAGAATTCCCTATAGGGTCTGGGGGTCCCTATAGGGCTGGAGAATTCCCTATAGGGTCTGGGGGTCCCTATAGGGGGTGTGTGGGCCCTATGGGTTTTGGTGGGTCCCTATAGGGCTGGAGAATTCCCTATGGGGCATGGGGGTCCCTATGGGGTTTGGGGTGTCCCTATAGGGTTTTGGAGGGTCCCTATAGGGCTGGAGAATTCCCTACGGAGTGTGTGTGTGTGGGGGGGGGTCCCTATGGGGTTCAGGGTGTCGCTATGGGGTTTTGGGGGGGGGGGGTCTCTATAGGGCTGGAGAATTCCCTATGGGGTGTGGGGGTCCCTATGGGGTTTTGGGGGGGGGGGGGTCTCTATAGGGATGGAGAATTCCCTATAGGCTCCTTGGGGGGGGGGGGGGGGGGGTTCCTATACGGCGTGTGTGGCCCCCCCCCATGGGGTTTCCCTATGGGGATGGAGAGGTCCCTATGGGGTGGGGGTGGGGGGGGGGGTGGGGTGGGGTGGGGGGGGCGTGTCTCCCTCTAGGCCCCGCCCCACAACCCCCCCCCCGCCCCCCCCCCAAGGTGGACATGTACTCGGGGGCCATCTTCATCCGGGAGGCGCTGGGCTGGGACCTGTACGCGGCCGTGGGGGCGCTGCTGGCCGTCACCGCCCTCTACACCATCACCGGTGGGGGGGGGAGGGGGGGGGGAGGGGCCTAAACGGGAGGAGAGGGGGGGCGGGGCCACAAAGGGCGGGGTCGGAATGGGCGGAGCCCAAAAGGGCTCATTTCCTAATGGCCGGTTTGGGGGGGGGCGGGGGGGGGCGGGGCCTAGAGGGAGGGGGCAGGGGCAATGGGGGCGTGGCCAATGGGGGCGTGGCCAATGGGGGCGTGGCCAAAAAAAAGGGGTTCGCCTGCAAGCGCTGCCCCGCGGAGGGGGCGTGGCCTGAGGGGAGGGGCGTGGCCTGTGCGCATGGCCCTATGGAGGGGGTGGGCGTGGCCGGAGGGGGCGTGGTTTGGGGGGGGGGACACACGCCATTGGTTCATCAGCAGGTGGGGGGGCGGGGGGCGTGCCGCAAAGGGGGCGGGGCCCCCGCGAATAGGGGGCGTGGTCAAACGGGGCACGTGACAGCCAAAGGGGCGGGGTCTCTTGGCGGTGGGTGGGGCGGGGTGGGCGTGGTTTGAGGGGGCGGGGCCTGACGCGCGGTGTGGGGGGGTCGGGGCCTGCAGGGGGGCTGGCGGCCCTGATGTACGCGGACCTGGTGCAGACCCTCATCATCATCGCCGGGGCCTCCGTGCTGGCCGGCTACGGTGGGACTGGGGGAACTGGGAGCACTGGGAGGGACTGGGGGGCCACTGGGAGGGACTGGGAGGGTACTGGGGGGGCACTGGGCGGCACTGGGAGGGCACTGGGCGGCACTGGGAGGGAACTGGGAGCACTGGGAGGGGAGTGGGGGGCACTGGGAGGGGAGTGGGGGGGTACTGGGAGGGGAGTGGGGGGCACTGGGCGGCACTGGGGGGGAACTGGGAGTGCTAGGAGGGGAGTGGGGGCACTGGGAGGGACTGGGAGGGTACTGGGGAGCACTGGGAGGGAACTGGGAGCACTGGGAAGGGACTGCGGGGCACTGGGAAGGGACTGGGAGGGAACTGGGAGCACTGGGAGGGGAGTGGGGGGCACTGAGAGGGACTGGGAGGGTACTGGGGAGCACTGGGAAAGGAGTGGGTGACACTGGGAGGGACTGGGAGGGTACTGGGGAGCACTGGGAGGGAACTGGGGGGCACTGGGAGGGACTGGGAGGGTACTGGGGAGCACTGGGAAAGGAGTGGGTGACACTGGGAGGGACTGGGAGGGTACTGGGGAGCACTGGGAGGGAACTGGGGGGCACTGGGAGGGACTGGGAGGGTACTGGGGGGAACTGGGAGGGTAATGGGGAGCAGTGGGAGGGGAGCGGGGGGAACTGGGAGGGACTGGGAGGGACTGGGGAGCACTGGGAGGGAACTGGGAGTGCTAGGAGGGGAGTGGGACGCACTGGGAGGGAACTGGGGAGCACTGGGAGGGGAGTGGGGTGCACTGGGAGGGACTGGGAGGGTACTGGGGAGCACTGGGAGGGGAGTGGGGGGCACTGGGAGGGACTGGGAGGGTACTGGGGGGCACTGGGAGGGACTGCGACGGAACTGGGGAGCACTGGGAGGGAGCTGGGGGGCACTAGGAGGGAAGTGGGAGCACTGGGAGGGGAGTGGGGGACACTGGGAGGGACTGAGAGGGTACTGGGGTGAACTGGGAGGGACTGGGAGTGGAGTGGGGGGCACTGGGAAGGACTGATAAGGAACTGGGAGCAGCGGGAGGGGAGTGAGGGGCACTGGGAGGGTACTGGGAGGGAAGTGGGAACACTGGCACCGAAGCGTGGGGGACTGGGAGGGAACTGGGAGCACTGGGAGGGGAGTGGGGGGCACTGGGTGGGACTGGGAGGGGGCTGGTGGCACTGGGAGGGGAGTGGGGAGCACTGGAAGGGTACTGGGGAGCACTGAGATGGAACTGGGAGCACTGGGAGGGGGGTGGGGGGCACTGGGAGGGACTGGGAGGCAGTGGCAGGTGCTGGAAGGGGACTGGGGTATGCTGGGAGGGGGCTGGGAAGGATCTGGGAGACACTGGGAGACACTGGGATATACTGGGAGACACTGGGAGCACTGGGAGGGGGGTGGGGGGCTCTGGGAGGGACTGGGGGAGCACGGGGGAGGTGCTGGGGGGGCACTGCGGGACAGTGGGAAGCACTGGGAGGTACTGGGAAGGAGCTGAGCGGCACTGGGAGGGACTGGAAAGCACTGGGAGGCGACTGGGAGGCACTGGGAAGCCCTGATAAGTTGTGGAGGGCGGTGCCGTCGTGCCGTACTGGTCTATACTGGTCGATACTGGTCCACGCTGGTGCTGGACCTCGCGCGGGAGCTCTGGGGGGGGTGCACCGGGCTGTACTGGGAGCACTGGGAGGGGGCCGCAGGAGCTGTGCTTCCCCCTCCCCCGCTGGCCCTTACTGGTCCCTACTGGTGTCCCCCACCCCGCAGCGCTGGGGGCGGTGGGGGGCTACGAGGGCCTGGTGGAGCGTTACCCCCTGGCCCTGCCCCCCAACGTGACGGGTCCCTGCGGCCGCCCCCGCCCCGACGCCTTCCACCTCCTGCGGCATCCCAGTACCGGGGACCTGCCCTGGCCCGGCCTCCTGCTGGGACTGGGCATCATCTCGGCCTGGTACTGGTGTACCGACCAGGTGGGACTGGCGAGGGACTGGGGGGGGGGGGGGGGGGGGGGCACTGGGAGGAGCTGGCAGGGACCTGGGGGCGTCGGGAGGCACCGGGGAGGGGACCGGGAGGCACTGGGAAGGGATCGGGAGGCACTGGGAAGTGCTGAGAGACGCTGGGAGGGGACTGGGAGGGGGTTGGGGGGCACTGGGAGGGGACTGGGGGGCACTGGGAGGGGGTTGGGGAGCACTGGGAAGGGATTGAGCGGCACTGGGAGGGGATTGAGGGGCACTGGGAGGGACTGGGAGGGGGTTGGGGGGCACTGGGAGGGGACTGGGGGGCACTGGGAGGGGATTGAGGGGCACTGGGAAGGGATTGGGGAACACTGGGAGGGGACTGGGAGGGACTGGGAAGGGATCGGAAGGCACTGGGAAGTGCTGAGAGACGCTGGGAGGGGACTGGGAGGGGGTTGGGGGGCACTGGGAGGGGACTGGGAAGGGACTGGGGGGCACTGGGAGGGAATTGAGGGGCACTGGGAAGGGATTGAGGGGCACTGGGAGGGACTGGGAAGGGATTGGGGAACATTGGGAGGGGACTGGGAGGGACTGGGAGGGGGTTGGGGGGCACTGGGAGGGGACTGGGAGGGGACTGGGGAGCACTGGGAAGGGATTGGGGGACACTGGGAAGGGATTGGGGGACACTGGGAAGGGACTGGGAGGGGATTGGGGAGCACTGGGAAGGGATTGAGGGGCACTGGGAGGGGGTTGGGGAGCACTGGGAGGGACTGGGAAGGGATTGGGGGACACTGGGAGGGGACTGGGAAGGGATTGAGGGGAACTGGGAGGGGATTGGGAGGCACTGGGAAGGCATTGAGGGGCACCAGGGGAGGCACTGGGAGGGGGCTGGGAAGTGCTGGGATGGGACTGGGAGGTACTGGGAGGGGACTGGGGGGACACTGGGAGGGACTGGGAAAGGATTGAGGGGAACTGGGAGGGAGTTGAGGGGCACTGAGAAGGGATTGAGGGGCACTGGGAGGGGATTGGGAGGGACTGGAAAGGGATTGGGGGGCACTGGGATGGGATTGGGAGGGACTGGGAAGTGCTGAGGGGCACTGGGAGGCACTGGGAAGGGATTGAGGGGCACTGGGAGGGGGTTGGGGGGCACTGGGAGGGACTGGAAAGGGATTAGGGGGCAGTGGGAGGGGGTTGGGAGGGACTGGGAGGGGGCTGGGAACTGCTGGGATGGGACTGGGAGGTACTGGGAGGGACTGGGAAGGGATTGAGGGGCACTGGGAGGGGGTTGGGGGGCGCTGGGAGGGACTGGGAAGGGATTGAGGGGCATTGGGAGGGGATTGGGAGGGACTGGGAAGTGCTGAGAGGCACTGGGAGGGCACTGGGAGGCACTGGGGAGGGATTGGGGGGCACTGGGAAGGGACTGGGAAGGGATTGGGGGGCACTGGGAAGGGACTGGGAGGGACTGGGAAGGGATCGGGAAGGGATCGGGAGGCACTGGGAAGT